>NW_027315579.1:0-123527 GCF_039878825.1 Excalfactoria chinensis
TGGGGGCAAAGGCTTGGTGCTGCCTGTCAAGTAGGCTTCAAAAAGCTTGAGAGGCTCCTTTGGGAAAACAGGGGTCAGCTGAAGATGTCAGGCACGGGCTTGAATGCCAGAAGGAGGTACAAGCCCACTGAAAGCATGAATTCTACCTGTGTTGCTGACAAGCAGTGTTTTGAAAGCTGGATTTGCACCCTTACCTGCCATGACCACGAGATCTGCTTCTGTGGGCTCCCTGGCACTGCGCTGCTGTTGGCGTTTGGCCACAGGGGATGGTCTGCGCAGGCAGAAGCAGGACCACCAGCTGCCAGCTGGTGATTCCTTGCTCTTTCTGGGAGAACGTGGTCTGGAGAGAAAACAGAGCATGCTGTCAGTCGTGGTGCAGGGTGAGGGAAGAGTCACACCGAGCCCTTGCCAATAGTTGCCTGTTCCTGGCACTGCCTGCTTTCTGCTGAAACACAGCTTCGAAACGCGCTCTGTTGCAAACAGCAGAGGACGCTTCCATTCCTACAGCTCAGCCCTCAAGTCCTGCTTGAGGACTGAAGAAGAGAGGCAGAGCATGTGAGCAAAGGCTCCGCAGCCGGACAGGACAGGAGCTGGCAGGAGTAACTGCTTTCTGAGGAACTGTGCAGCCATAAAGGCGGCTCAAAAGCACCTCTGACTCTTACACTAACACCTCCTCGGCCTCAGCTCACTGCCATCTTTAATTTCTAGTGCCAGCAAGTCTGACCAACAGCTCTGCTTAGAGGAGAACTGGAACTGGTTTCAGGCATGTGGCCCTGAAATCTGGAAAACCCCAACGTTTCCAGGTACAGCCAGCATAGTCCAGGATAGACGTCAGCGTGGCTTTCTGCATCTCGTGACTGCCTGCCCAACCAGGAAGGAAAGGCACCCTTGTGTGGCTCCACTGAGCCCATCGGGCAACTGTGTGTTAGTTGAATCCTCGGAGATATAGTGGACAAAAAGTAAACCAATAAAGACCACCTGACCAATGATGATAGGGGCTGGAAAGGGAAGTCCTCTTTACCTTTCAGATGGAAAATCAAGGATTGTGTGGAATCTCCCAGGTCCGGCTGTGGGGCCTTCCTCCACTTCAATCTCACTGCCTGGTGTCACTGCAGGAGAGCTGCTCTGGCCTCTTCTCAGAGCCTGTGCCTCCTGCAGCGTGAGCAGCTTTGTGGCACACACAGACTTGGGCACAGGTGGAGAATTGTGCCCTGCAAGGGAAAACCACAGGTAAGAGGGAGGATCAGAAAGCAGCAGCACAGCCATCCCAGTTCTGCATTTCTCTCAGACTTGCTTATCCGAGCCACTGGAAGAAGAGGAGCTCAAAGTAACCGGGTGCTCAGAGGTATGCTCGTGGCAAAGGACACAGTCATAATTAAGAGCTGCTCACTGTATCAAAACAGGCATAAAAAAACAAAAACAAAAACAAAAAAAACCCTAGAAAATGGATCTGGAAACTCAGAAAGCTTTGCTGCCACATTTCAATCATGCTTCACCCCCATTCAAAACATCCTGGTTTTCTCCATGTAAAGTCTGTCCTCGGACATTCTCAGGATCCAGAAAGAGGGTGCCATATTCTCATCTAAGCCCGGAAGCCTCCTGTCCCGTTGAGAGTCAAAGCGTATTTGAAAGATCTTGGAGAAGGCCTGGATTGGATCAAGATCAAGCTAATGGAGGAAGACGCTCACCTGCTCCCTCTCCCATGGCTGACGTGGCGTTGGAGCAGAAGAGGACTTCTGTGTGGCCAATCAGGAATTCCACCACAGCCGTCTGCCTCTGCACTTCCAAGCAGGCAGCTCCTCCACTGGCGCAGGGAGACTGGCTCTGCTGGGATCTGAAGAAAAGGCAGATTTTACAAGTCGTTCCTGCAAGACTGTTTCCCCAGGTCTGAAGTTTTGCAGCCCAAAGCAGTCAGACTGGGCTCTGGAGACTTCCGCAGTGGGCAATCAGCGATGCCACTGACAAAATTCTCCCGGATGATCAAGGACACAGCAGTCCCAGCTCAACAAGGGAGCAGAAACTGCCGTCTAGAAATTGTGCCCCTGGGGTTGGGGGAGAGCAGTCCAGGCTCCTCCTCTGCTGCCAGCCACTTCTGACAGCTTTTACAGGAGAAGAGCACACAAGAGGAAGAAGAAGGGAGGATTGCTTTCTTTCTGGAGAGCAGAACTAAGCGTTGTGCTTCAACAGAAAAAGAGGTTTACCTTAAGAGGTTTGGAGCCCACACAATCGCCAAGTTCTGAGCGTCCATGTTGGTGACCGAGCAGCTGCCAGCGAGAGACGCCAAGTGCCTCATCAGGTACTCGAGTGTCCTGGAAAACAAGAGGGGCAGATGTTCAGCACCAAAAAGCAAGCCGTGCTGCAGTGCCCTAAACAAACCTCACTTCATACTAGTTGATGTCATTGCTACCGTCCCTGAATAGGAAGTAGATAAAACGTTCCCAGTGTCACAATGCTGCAGCACCAAGCCCCAGCACAGCACAGCCGCAGCCATCGGCTGCACCAACCGTGCTCCCGTGCCAAGGAACTGACCCAATGAATTGACCCAGTGCAGCCTTCAGCCGCTTCAGCGTGCAGACGCATGATGCTGCTGGTGTGAGGCAACACCTGGAATCGCATCGTGGCCCTCTGAAAGGCAGCAGGGCTGAGCTCAGCAGACCGAGCGCAGCACTGACCTGTAGTGAGGAGCGGGCAGCTGCTGGATGGCGTCCTTCATCCTGACCAACCGCTCCTCCTCTGTACCAGCACAGGCAGCGTCCTGGAAAAAGGCAGGAAGGGATTCAGACACCAGTCAGCCAAGAGAGCTGCCACAGGTTTGGGAACCGTGGGGATAGCGTGCTGGTGGTCAGCACCAAGGCAGACTTGATGCCTTCCAAGAGGCATCAGGGGAACACTGCAGCACACAGCCTGTGTCATCAAGGCCAAGCAGTGCAAGGCATTGCCCTGTGCTTACCGTGAACTTGTCATACAGCTGGTTTGTCAAAAGAGGGTTTGGGAGCTCCCTGAAGAACATCTTGCATAGGGAGCTCACACTGTGAATGTCACGGACGCTGAGCTCGGGCACCTGCTCTGAATCAAATTCATGGCTGCAGAGAAGGACACAGGATTGGGCAGAGGGCTTTGAGAAAGAGGAAAGCAAGTCCAAAGCCACACCAAATACAGTCAAGACAAGGAAGGGCTTCCTCTGAACGCCCGCAGCATGGCACGTGCCCCTGCTGACAGCTGTGTCAGTCGCAGCACTCTTACCGTAGGCGCTGGATCCTGGACGCCACGCCGGACAGGCGGTAGATCCCCCGCACCACGCCATGCTGCTCGACGAACTCGGCGCAGCTCTGCAGGACCTGGGGGACTACAGAACAAGAGCCAGCGGTTAGCTCAGCTTCTTACTCAAGTAAGTAAGCTGTGCTCTTCTCCCATCCCAGCCACTAAGCCCAGCCGGGCCACCGCTTGCTTCCTCCTTAGAGGAGAAAGCTGGCAGAGACAGCTGTGAGGAAACTGCACAGAGATGTCTTCCTGGCTTTCCAGAAATGCCACCACCTATCATCTTCAGATGCCCAACCGAGGAAGATCTCAGCAATGGGCTGTTCCTTACCATCACGGCCAGAGCGGAGAAGGTGCTCCCCCAGGTCACACCCAAACACCCCTTCCTTCTCCGGCTCCGGCTGCTCCGATCTCCTGGGGCGGGCCTTCACCACCGAACGAAGGAAGGGTGGGAGCTTGCCCCGTTTCTTCGGCACTGCGCAACAAAACAGAGAAACCAGTTCGTTTCAGGCTTGGATCGGTTGCACGAGGCCGAGCGTAACACATTCGACCGAGCACGTAACAATGGGAAGAACATTCCCAACAAGGACACGCAGGAACGGTATTTCCCCATCCCTGCAAGTCCCCAAGGTCAGGTCGGAAGGGGCCCTGGACAGCCTGCTCTCGTCTCCTACAAAATGCAGAGGCTGGCCACCCAGACTGAGGCAGGGGCCTTGGAGCCTGATGATCCTTTAGGCCTATTCCAACCCCAAGCCATTCCAGGAGAATTCTGTGACTTCCCCAAGCCCAGGAATAAACACAGTGGGGTTGGGCCAGATCTCTCCGTGTTCCCATGGACCTTAATGCAGTCATCCTTGCTAATCTTGCTCAACTCGGGCATTAACGAAACCCCTGAAAGCCACGCTCTGACCCCAGCTTACTAACCCGCAGTATCAAATGTAACATGTGTACCTGGCTTTCGCAATGAATTGACCAGGGACTCAGGAACTTCTCCGCTAATGAGTTCCACGCACTCACTAGGGAAAGATCCCACCTGTAACAAGAACAAAAAGACAGCTGGGCATTAGCCCCAGCCCAGAGCCAAAGGGAAGGTCCTCTGACACCGACACAGGGCAACCGTTTGCATCCGGAAGCCATCCTGTGCAGGCAGAGCAGCTCCAAGCTGAGATTCCTGACTCTACTGAAGTTGGGCTCTCCTGTTGGAAGCATGTGCCTACCTGAAAGCCACGCTTGCCTCTCCACCAGGGGCTCAGCTCCTTTGGTGGCATAGCAATAATGCACACCACGTCTCCCACCTGCAAGAGATCAAAACGGCAACCCTAGCTTCAGCACAGCTGGCAGGAAAACACAGCTCAAATAACTGCCTTCTTCTGCGATGCAGAATATCCTAAAGCTTGACAGCCATTGCACCAATGCAGCCCCCAAGGCATTTTCCCTTCTAAAACTGAACTTGGAGGTACAGGAGTTACACAACATACACAATACAGCCGTGCAGTAGGAAACGGGTCTCAAAACCAGCAGGCTCTCTGCCAAAGGCTACGCAAGAGCTCCAGTTGAACCACGGGCATCAGTTAAGCAGGGCTTTCTGAACACATCTGCACACTTCACACCCAGTCTGCTGCTGCTCAGAGACCAGGCTCCCATACTGGGCAGGATCTGCTTGATCAGGAGGTTCAAATGCCCAGTCAAACCATACTGGAGAGATGGCTGAACTGCTCCCAACCCAGCACAAGTCTAAGCTGGAACCAAACCTTCCAAGCTTCACCTCACGAGACATTCTGAAGGTGTCTGAGAATATTCCTGAAGCATTCACACCCTAGACTCTCCCATGCATGACAACAAGGATTGCCTGTAACTGCTTACCTCCAGGGAGAGCTCATCCGGCCCCTGGGCGACGTAACGCTTAATAACATGGGCTGCCGCAATCGCTGGCACGTTGAAAGATGACTCCGCACGCACCAGCTGCGGCTTCCACATGTTATCAGCCTGCAAAACAGAGCACAGGCCGTGGTCAGGAGCTGAGGACAAACCAGGAGGATTTCAAGGTGAGGAGCACATCTGCAGAGAAAGCTGCAGGAAATGCGCTCCCTCCTGCTCAGGAGCACTTCAGAAGGAGCTGCACGTCTCACGACAGTACTTTCTCTTCCTGGCATGCAGCAGGATCGCCAGGCCATGCAAAGATGCATCTCTCTCTACACAGACTCATCAGCAATGGCACTGGCGTGGACAGGTGGCCTGGCCCCCTTTGGCCCACTCTTTCCTGTAGGAGAGTACATCTGCGGCTCCCTCTGCTAGCTCAACACAGGGAACAAAGACAAGTCAGAGCTTCATACTGTACCTCCGTGCCCACCACCTCGGGCTCACATCTGATCTCGCTGCATGCGTTGCCCATCCCAGCAGGTGTGACAAGCTGGAACAGAGCAGAAACACACTTCTGTTTTCTCTATTCACCCAGCACAGTATGGAGGGACTTCTTCAGAGCTACCCTTGCATACCCTGCGGCATAGGCAAGTGTTCGAGAAACTACCCCTTGCTTCAGTAAATTCAAACGTGACAGCCTATTAGGCAGCGCTGTACCAAGTTGCTATCCCTCTGCCAGCAGATGGGGACTCTGGCACAGAGCAGCAGATGCATTCGCCCAGAGCGCTCTGACAGTGCGACAGCAGGGCATTAGACAGCACCCTTCTGAGGGCTGAGCTGGAGGGCAGTGAAGAAACCCACGGCATGCAAAACGACGTGGTGGGACAAAACATGGCACGTACCTGGCAACGAGATCACCTCAGGCTATCTGCAGCAGTTCCTGGTCACTCTGCTCAGATCTTATGAGAGCAAAAGCTGCACCAAGGCAGTGGGCGGAGGGTGGGTAGAGGAGAGAGAAAGAGCAGGTCAGTGAGCAGGGCTAAGACAGCCATGGCATAACGCACACAGCACAATCGTCCCATCCACTTGCTGCAAGACATGCTGAGTCTCAGGCTATGTGATGCCTGTCCGCCCAGCAGCTTTACTCTGCTTCCACAATTGAGCAAAGAAGACGGCTGAAGAAGCATGGGACGGGTGCCACCTTTATGGACACCCCCTTTGGAACATGTGTACCAGGGGAAAATGACGTCTGATGCTCAAGAGTAAGCAATACGGTGCTGGGAGCTCCGACAGCCAGCACTTCTCAACACCTCACTGCTCACCCGTCCATCCCACACCGGCTCAGCTTACCTACAGGATGCTGCGCACGATGGTACTCAAACAAAGGCACTAAAGGCACAAGAACAACAAGCCAACCAACCACTCCAAACTCCTACACGCCCACAAAGGAACATAGAACACACCACTCCTCTCCACATGCCAGCCGCTTATGACATCACCAACAGCCACCAGCCTGGTCCACCATGACCCCCCACAAGGGGGGGAGGCAAGACCCCCTGGTCACATCTGATTCCAACACGGCACCACAACATTGCAGAACTCAGGGTGGGGTTGGAATTCTATCCTGGTGTGGCAGCGCAATGGGAGGTGTTTGGGCACAGCTGAAGAGCTGAGAGACACCGGAGGTTTCCAAAGGAGGGTGCCAGGTTAACTCTCAGCATTCTTTTGCAGGGCTCTTTGGGATGCTTCAAACCCATTTCACTGCCTAGGTCATTTCTAGCAAGTCCAGCTGACAAATGCTCGCTTTGTCTGGGTAACGCCTCTGTGCATCATGAATGAAAAAGAAAATAAAATGGGCACGCGACCCTATGAAACTTACCTCTCTGCTCTTGTTGTCAGCCAGACACCTAAAATGAGCATTGCGTGTCCCTGCTCCTGAATGGAGATGCACCCAAGTCTGTGTTCCACTCTGCTCCACCTAAGTGTCTAAAAGAAACACAGGCAGAGATGATTAGAAGATCCTTTGCGCAGGCGAAAGCGCAGGCTGCACGCCTATTCTCTTTAGCAAGAAATACTACTTGAGAAGCCACAGACAGTTTTATGAGAGGTAGTATGAAAGATGAGCAGAAAGGAAATAGATTCATTAAAATAACCGAGTTAATTCTCTCCCCGTCAAAGAGAAAGCCTTCTGGGCACTGTTAGCAGCACCTCCTACAACACCTTGCACCACAAATTGTGGATCATGCAGTTTCTTCCCACAGGCCCTTCGCCTCTCTTGTTGGTGTCAGATCCACTCAGGTTCAAATACGTGGATCAGAACAGCCATTCAGTTCTGCTGAGGCAGGATCCCACCGCTGGGATGTCCCCCAGTCCCATTCCCTGCTTCTCCTGGCATGGGTGGGGAAAGGAACAGCAAGTGATATCACCTACCCAGACTTCTGCTGGGCCTTCCATTCGGTCGCCCATCCCTGGGAGAAGCAGGGGAGCTCCCGTGGCACAAAGCTCTCAGCTGGAGATGGTGCTTTCAAGCAGCACGAGTAACTGGATGTAGGACTTGAAACACAAGGGTAACATGAAAAAGCCACCAGTCCCCACGGATGGGGCTGTTCGCAGAGACAACAGCTGCGTGCTTTCCAGCAGTGTGATGCTCACCCAACAAAGCGCTCAGCCAGCAGATGCCTCCAGCGTCTGAGCACCCATTTGGAGATGGTTTTCTTAACATCCAAGCTGAATCTCCCCTCATACAACCTGAGGCCGTTCCCTCCACTCCTGTCACTAGTTACATGGGAGAAGAGCAGCACAACCCTCACCTCCACATAACCTCTCTTCAGGTAATCATAGAGAATGATAAGGTCTTCCCTGAGCCTCCTCTTATCCAGACTAAATCATCCCAGTTCCATAAGAAGCTCCCCATGAGACTTGGGCTCTGGACACCTCACAGCTTGAATGGTCTTCTTTTCTTTACATGAAAAAAACAAACAAACAAAAAAAACAAACAAACAAAAAAACAACAAAAAAAAAGCAACACATAGATTCCTGACCAAAAAAGGTGGGAGTTAATAACGACCAAAGAGGCTCCTGTTCCTAGGCCTAATACTCTCACCCCAGCTCCTGGGTGATGCCCACAGACTTCAAGTCAGGTCTCAAATCCATTGGACTCCTGTCACAGAGCTCTGTCAGAAAGGATGTTACACATGTGATGCTTACATTCATTTTGCACCAGAAACAGCACTGCCATCAGGAGCAGAGAGGTGACTATTTCCCTGTACTCAGCACCGGTGAGGCCGTAACTCAAGTTCTGTTTCCAGTTTTGGACCCCTCACTGCAAGAAAGACACTGAGGCTTTGGAACGTGTTCAAAGAAGGGCAACAAAGCTGGTGAGGGCTCTGGAGCACAATGGGGCCATATGAGGAGAGGCTGTAGGAGCTGGGAATGCTCAGCCTGGAGAAGAGATGGCTCAGGGGAGACCTCATTGCTCAATATAACTTCCTGAAGGGAGGCTGTAGTGAGCTGGGGGACGGCCTGTCCTCTTGTGTCATTATTGACAGAAATAGAGGGAATGGTTTCAAGCTGCAGCAGAGGAGATTCAGGCTGGACATTAGGAAATATTACTTCTCAGAAAGGGTGGCCAAGCACTGGAATGGACTGCCCAGGGAGCTGGTGGAGTCACCGACCCTGGGGGTGTTCAAGGAACGACTGAATGTTGTGTTGAGGGACGTGGTTTAGTGAAAGCTATTAGCAGTAGGAGAACTGTGCTAACACTCATGATTCAAATTACACAGAAGTTCTCGGTGAGAACTGTACCTAACATTTCTCCTTCTTCAAGCAAACAGGCCCAACACGTGGTCGTAAAAATGCTTTCATCAGAAAGAAGCAGAGATGGCATGGCAGGACAGATGTACTCAGTGTGCATGTTTGAAGCCATTCGAGATCCTACTCATTCTTGCTGTAGGACCCCTGACTTCTGTTAAACGCTGAACGGAATACCTGTTTCCATCAGCTGCCACCATCCCAAACAGCCAGTCTTCTTGCAGCCACCTGGCCCAAACATCCCCTTGGCTCTACACTTGATTCCTGCAAGAGAGATGGGAGCTCGGCACGCACACCATCCTTCCAACACCCCAGCCCAGCAGCAAGGGATCACAGCACTGGCACAGCTGAAACAAAAAGGGGGTGTGAGTTTCCTGGTAGCACTCACTGTGAACAAATCTACCACTGAGCAACACCATGAGCCCCCACTCACCTCAGCACAGGTCAACCTGTAACCCCAGCCTTCCCCTATCCATGTGCACACGCACACCCATGCGCCACCCTGCCTGCTTTGCACACCCCCATGCACGCACTGCATCTTGTGCCCTCCTTTGCATTCACAGACGTGTGCAAACCATCCCTGGGAACACGTACGTGCCTACACCTACCACAAACATCCCTTTGTGTGCACCCGTGTGCAACCCAACTCCTCAGCACACGCACGCATTTGTTCCACCCTGTCCATGCACTCACCACGTGCCCTCCAGCATCACTGCTGCCTCCTCTGGTACCGTACCTGTAGATGCTTCAGAGCTCATTAGCATGGACTTCCTTCCTCGCCTCAGCATCTGCTCCTGCGCTCACCTTCATTCCTACTGAGATACCGTCCGCTTCCAGCACCATCTGACCTGCAAGACAGAGAAAGGAAAGGTAGGATTCATGCAAACGCAGAAGCCCAAGGCTGCATCATCACCACGTATGGCAGCCTTGGGAAGTCAGCTGCAACAACAGCCTTTGTCAGAATGGAAACAGCCACCGTCAATTAAGTGTGACCTCCAAAGTCATTGCCACCATCAGAAATAGGCACAGAAATCGCTCACTTCACTGCAGGTAGTTACCTCCAGATTCTTTTGCTTTTGGGAAAATGTGGGCACGGAATTGAAGGACACCGGAAAAGTGACATCTACTTCCCTGGAGGTGGTTAAGCTGGGAAGCAGGACTTGAGCAAGAAAAGCTTCTCAGCTCCTTGTAAGGCAGTAAGTGATGGGATGATTTCCCATCCCTGCAGAAATCCTGACCTCTGCCACAGGTGGGTGAGTGACACAAAAGCTGTGTCCTTGGTTCTCAGCCTTACCTTCTCATGCAGTTCATCCTGCTCTGCAGCTCCTGCTCTGAATAGTCTTCTTCTGTTCCCACGGGGCAGGTAGAAAATGAAGACACGGCCCCTGCCACCAAGGTCACCTCTGCAGCACACATGACCTGAGGAGCACTTGGCTACTCATGCAAACTGTGCAGTGTAAGGAAGATTGTTGCATGTTGCGCTTCTTCTTCTAATGGCTCAGAAAATAATTTTCCTACGTAGAAAATGGGAAAGGAAAATAAATAAATATATAAATAAACAAATAAAGCAAAAGCCTGACACAAAGCAGACGTGATTGTAACTATGGAATTCAGGAGGGCAAGGGATTTGCCCTCTATACGAAGAAGCTGACTGCAAAGGACTAAGAACAGCCATGATCACGTTGAGAACTTGCGGGTCAAATTAGAGACTGAACCAATCATGGGCTTCTGGAGGTGAGGGTCTGCTCCAGGCCGCACCTGTGCACCTGTGTGCAACCCATCTCCTCAGCACACCCCTGTGCAAGCACACATTGTTGCCACTGCGTGTACACACTATCTGTGTGCTCACACGCACTCACGCGTCCACATCCCGTAGTGCAGCCCTGTGCGCACACACACAGACACATGTGTAACCCCTTCCTTTCACTCCCAAAGTGCACGCACACACCAGTACCACAATGGCCTTGTTCAGCTTCAACACTCTGCACACCCCTGTGTACACACATACATGTGCATGCTCGTCCTTGCACACATACCCACTGACCTGCACACACCTGAGCAACCCCACTGCTTTGGACACTCGTGAACACAAACGTGTGCAACACCATCCGTGCACAAATCCACACACACACAAATGGAAGAGTCTGAATTCCTAATTGAATGGGAATCCATGTGCAAAACTCCAATTTTGCCAATTTGCTAAATTTTTGGATACCAAGTGCTTTAGTTTGGTAGAAGACGTGAGGGCAAGTAATGGACTCATTGAATGGATACACTCAGTAATGGAAAATCCATGCACTTTATCAATCAAATTAAGGAATGAATTTTTACCTTAAAAAAAATTAAGGAAGGAATGTTTACCTTCTGGATTTGAGGGATGTCTCTTCTGCCTGGTTTGGCCAAAGGAAGCCTAAGGTTATTTGCCTTTGAATAGCAAAGCCCTAAGAGAGGGAGAAGAGTTAACCTGGACAGTGTTACCCAGGGTTGTGGGAACAGCTGAATGATTTTTGAGAACTGGTCAACTCGTGAACCTGAGACCTGGGATCCTCCATCCTAGGGTGGAACTTTACTGGAGCACGTGGATGCCACAGCAACAAAAGAACTGTGTACAACAGACTGAGAGTTTGCTGAGTGTCTTGGTTTACAGAAAGCACAACTAACTCAGCAGCAAGTGACATACTTGGAATAGGAGATTACAGCTGGACTTTGAACCTTAAGGACTGCCAGGAAAGAAGCCATCTACTAAACCCCTGAGCTGCAAACTGCCAAGGAAGTCCATACTTTCCCAGTAATGACAGGAGGGTGCCAACCACGGATACACAGCTACGGACTGATGGTAAACTTCAAACAGCATCGAGTGAGTAAGGGATAGCCAGGGTGCACTGGTGCTCAATGTTCAGGAAGCCCATAGATCTACACTGGGCCAAAGGACACTCATTTTATTACCTCATACAGTGTTTACTGTATTGGAGGCAAAAGCGGGACATTCGTTCTTACCAAAAAAGATTATCGAAACACCAAGCCATCCTGGTAGAGCAGGGCGATGTAGAAATAATTGTAACTAATACTGTCAACCCAGTATCTTTCCTTAGCGGAACTCCCGGATTGCACGACTGCTTGGAAACAACTGAAGCTGCACATTCCAGCTGCTCGGTCGGACCTGAAGGATGAACCCTCCGAGGATGCAGAATACACCTGGTTAACCAACAGCTGCAGTTTGATGAGACAAGGAGACTGTAAGGCAGGACATGCAGTAACTGCTACTGACCAGGTCATAGAAGCACAACCACCAGCTGTGGGGACTTCCCCTCGGAAGGCTGAAATAACTGCCTTGACCAGAGCCTTAATTCTATGGACAGATGCTAAATATGTGTTTGGGGTGCCACACGCTCATAGTACCATCTGAAAGGAGCAAGGATTGCTCACACACAAGGAAAACAGCGCGATGTAAATCTACCAATGGCTACTAGAGGCGGTAAAGGACATCAGAAATGTAACACTGCACAGGAGACAGAAAATAAGGTGATAGATCAGATGGCAGAACAGGCAGTTGAAGAAGGCTTCAATTCCAGATGGTACACTTAAAACCTCTGAACCCAAGTCAAAACCTGTAAAATATTCTAAGGAGAACAGGAGTCTAATTAACGATTTAGAAGGGAAGAGAGCAAGCTGACAGATGGGTGCAAACCCAGATGGACACAATGTTATGCCCTTTTGTGTTTTATGGGAATTGGTTAGAAGGGAAGATCAATATTGGGCAAACCAACACTACAAAGTACAATCCCAGGACCAGGAACAGGGCACAAGTGGGCCTCACGGGAAGGGGCCTTCCAGGGCAACCATGGCAAATTGATTTCACAGAACTCCCAAGAAAAGGGGGGTATCGCTGTAGGAAAATTTCTGTCACCTTAGAAACAGTTCAGGATGCTGCTGCAGATGCCTGATGGACAATCCAAGAGGAGGCATCCTGTTTATCCAAAGTTGAATTGCAACATGGGGTAGGCAGGGATAACACTGACTGGGGAACAGTTTTCTCTGGACTATGGGATAAACTTGCTAGTTGCCAAATTTGGGATGACTGAAACAGCTTTTCTTAGCCTGCATCACCTTGCTACTCTTTGTGTGTTTTGCTTGTGTTGTTATAAGATGCTCTTTGTGTCTGTGCCAGGATACCAGAAGGGAATATATGAGGTATAGGAGAGGCATGAGCTAAGGTAAAAGGTAGAGAGCGGGACTTATTTCAGGACATGTCAAGATAGAATAAAATAATCTAGCAGGTGGAAGCCCTGCTAGATTAAAGAAAGGGGGGAACTGAATAGTGAAAAAGGACTCCATAGTAGCTGAAAGGGGAACACTTTGCTACAGAAAAGGGAAAGGGGGCCTCGCTAAGGCAAAGGGTAGTTACAGATAGATAGTTTATGTTAAGGGAGGACAGAGAAAGGGGGAATTACAGACACTTACTCAAAACAAAACCAGAAAAGAGGGCAGCAAAGATAAGAAGGAACTGTCCGGTGACCTCTGACAAGAAGAAGGATTAGATACCCCCGGGCAAGATGATGCTGACATGGGAGAACGATAACGGCAGATAACACCAAGAAGGAAACAGAAGAAGAATTTCACCCCAAAACAAAGACAAGGGTCGCGGGGAATGGGGTCAGAGGGAATGGGGTCAGAGGGAATGGGGCCATAGGGAATGTAATGAATATGTAATCAAACTGGGGAGGAGACTATTGATCATGTATTAGCTTGACTTATGTCTGTAACACACTTTTCTCCTTACGGTGTGCAAGTTTGGAGGAGCTATCCCCCTTGCACCCGGCGCTGCGCAACGCTGGAATAAACATACCTGCTTTATAACCAGTCTCTGGATTATAGAGTTTGATTCTGCAAGTCAGTACCACAATGTCCTTGTGCAAATCCAACCCTTTGCACACCCCTGTGCACGCACATACATGTGCATGCTCATCCTTGCACACATACCCACTGACCTGCACACACCTGAGCAACCCCACTGCTTTGGACACTCACGAAAACAAATGTGTGCAACACCATCCATGCACAAATCCACACACACTCACACACACACACAAAACATGGAACCCCACTGCTTTGCACAATCCTGTGCACACTCACGTGTGTCATGCACTGATTTCCCAGCCAGTCCTCGTGAGGTCTCTTACTTAGGACGGGAGTGCAGGGGAGCAGCCAGAAGCTGTTTGCATTCCCTGCTGTCTGCTGGGCAGGTTTGTTGGCGATGCTCGGGTTGCTTTGCTTTCCCTTGGGAGGTGGGAAGGAGCTTTGTATGGAGGCACATCCCGTGCCAGAGCATCCCGATGGCACGCGTGGGATCAGCAGGTCTGTCAGAGAAGTGGGTGAGGTTGCACGCCAAGCTGCAGCAGAGGAAGGGGAGGAGGTCCCAGCACAGCTCTGCACCACGCTCTGCCACGCTGGGCAGCTTGTTCCTGGCTCAGCAGTGCCATCAGACAAGAAGCAGGGAAGGAAATCAAGGATGGGGGGTACCATCAAACAGAGTCCGTGCATGCCTGTGCAAGACAAACAGACCCAGAGCTTGTGTTTTTTTTCTGCTTTTGTAGCATTTGTGTGCTGTAGCTGAGCAAAAGCTTCTGCTGCTTGATTCTTCTTCTGCAACAGCCACCTACCGGTAAATGGCTGCGGGGATGGAGGATGTGACAGAAAGCATTTGTCTGCACGACAGTGTAGTTACACTTGGTCTAGAGAGTGAGAGAGGGCAGGCAGCACTGCCTGATGTTGGTCAGGGTGAGCTCCTTCTTCCGCAGCGTGATGATGGCAGGGCCGGAGACGATCTGCAGGGACAGCTCGTAGGTGGGAGCTGGGAATGGACACGGCAGGAGGACAGAGGTGTGAGGGAGCAGCCAAGGCAGCGAAGAGCATCAAAAGGCCCTGAAAAGCATCACAAAGCCACAGCCAGGAAGCTTGGGGTTTTCATGAGCAGCATCCAGGATGCTAGAGACTGTTTGCTCCCCTAAAAAATGGTAACAGAGCTCTCGCTGCGGGCATCACAAAACCAGGCAAAATGGGAACACACCCAGAGCTCTGCTGCACGCACCCCACAGTCACAGCATTGCAAGCTGAGCTGCCTTGCTGTTTCTTGCATTCATCATGGTCCCTGTGAATGAAGACTTGGAACACAGTCAAGGCGTTGATTGAGCACCAGAGTGCCTTTATTCAATTGAAGAAAGGAGGACGGGAGAGGGACGGGGAAAGATGGGATTCATCCTCTGTTGTTGAGGAGAGAGTGGCTCAGAGCTCGTGTTGCTGCCTGGTGCCTGGGACTGCAGGCCTGACTCCAGGTTCCCATCCAAGGGCTCGGCTTCTCCTCGGTGACATTGACTTGGTCCTGCTTGGAGGTGACGCTGTTGGGGCACTCGGGCTGTCTTTGGGCTGGGCTGCACTGCAAAGGCACCGCACAGGTCGCCCATAGAGAATTTCATATGGGCTTCATCCTTCCTTGGTTGGGGTTTAGTGGTTTAGTTGGAATTCTCACAAGTGCCAGAGGCAGTGCTTGCAACCATGGAATCCCAGCCTCTTGGCCAACTTTTAGTATTTGCAGCTTAGATAAATGGCTCCTCTTTTCCACTTGGCCACTTGACTGTGGCCTGTAAGGTGTATGCAACTGCCAATTGATTCCCAATAAAGTACTGACTTGTTGAACCACTTTAGCAATAAAATGGTGGCCTCAATCTGAAGAGATTGTTCCTGGCACCCAGAACCTTGGAATTATTTCTTGTCACAAAACTTTTGTTACTTCCCTGGCCTGGTTAGTCCGGCACGGGTATGCCTCAGGCCATCCTGAAAAGGTATCTGCTCAAACTAACATGTATCTGTACCCCCCTTTTCTTGGGAGCTCTGAGAAATCTACCTGCCATTATTGTCCTGGCTAATTTCTCTCCCTGTTTGCCCTAACTGAACTTTGTGGCCTGTGTTAGGATTATTTGGTAAACAAACTTCACCTTGCTGGGTCACTTGCCTAATGGCAGTATACCCATTTCGGGTGACCACTCGTTGAACAAGATATTTATATAATGCTTCTGCTCCCGAGGGAGTTTTCCTATCTTCAGTCACCACAGCCCATCATATGGCTGCTGGAATCATTCTTTTCCCTTGTGCTGGAAAGGTCCATCCTTCCTCTTTTACCTGCCCTTCCTGATAATTATTTATCGAGTTCCAATACTCTTTGGAGTGCTTTGGCTCACCATCCACCTGCATGTTACCATCTGGAATCAAGGAAGCCTCCACCACCTCACCCTCTGCCGCTCGCTTTGCTTTCTGTCAGCCAGCGCATTTCCCATTCCTTCAGCACTGTCTCCCCTTTGCTGGCATCAACAGTGCATTTTAGCAACCTTCTCCAGCTGTTGGACTGCCTCCAGGAGTCTGGCTATTTCTTCAGCGTGTTTAAGACCTTTCCCTTGGCTTGACAACAGTCCTCTTTCTTTCCATATTGCTGATATGGGTGCATGAACAGCACTAAAGGCGTATTTTGAATCAGTCCATATCTTTATCTTCCCATGTCGAACAAAGCTGCTCCCATCTGTGTACCAGGTGTCTTCCGCATCCTCCAGTGGTTCTTCTTTCAAGTCTCTGCGACTGGAATAGACTGCTTCCATAGTCTCTAAACAGTCGTGAGACACAGGTTCTCCTGTAATTGCACTAAGAAAAGCAGCTGGATTTACAATATTTGTTACTGTTATTTCTCCATCATCTTGCTCCACTAGAATGGCCTGATACTTCAAAAATCTCTGAGGGGAAAGCCAATGTCCCCCTTTCACCTCCAGCACTGGAGAGACCGTGTGGGATACCAGTGCAGTTCTCTTCTGCCCCATTGTCCTAATGCTGGGGCCTTCATTAACTCCTCTTTCAACTGCTTTCAACCGGGCCACAGTCCAGGCTGGTGACTGTGGTTTCTTGCAGGTTCACGTCAGCCCCTTCAGCAGAACTAGGAGAAAGGACTGGCTGAACAATGATGACCTCTTTCTCTCTGTCTCTGCTGTCACTCAGAAGGCTTTCATTTGAATTGCAGCCTGACTCCAAGTCCCCCTCCAAGACGCTCGGCTTCTCCTCAGTGACACTGACTTGGTCCTGCTTGGAGGTGCTGCTGTCGGGGCACTCGGGCTGTGTTTGGGCTGGGCTGCACTGCAAAGGCACCGGGCCACAGTCCAGGCTGGTGACTGTGGTTTCTGGCAGGCAGAATTGATCACCTGAGGAATTCAGCTTTATTTGCCTTCATCTGTGTTTCTTCTTGCTGGATCTCATGCACTCTGCTGGCTTCAGTCTGTGTTTCTACTCCAAGAAGAAAATAAATGGGTCTTCACAAACCAGAAAACTGGAAAAGCACCCTCAAGTCTGCTGTTTGAGCCTTCTTCATTTCAAGAGCACATGCTTTTATCTCCTCAGCACTCAAACACTTATTGTTTACATGGAACCTTCTCTCTCCGAGGCTGTAGCCACTGTCTCTTGTCCTGGCAATGGCACCACTGAGCAGATCACCTCCATTCTCTGCATCCTCCATTCAGCATATTTGCACATGGATAAGACCTCCCCTGAATCTTCTCCAGGATTAACAGTCCTAGCTCTCTCAGCCTTTCCTTATAGGAGAGATGTTGCAGTCCCTTTATCATCTTCTGAGCCCTCTGTTGGATTACGTTAGGTATGATTCTTGTAACAGAGAACTCAGATCAGGACACGATGATCGATGTGTGGTCTCAACAACGCTGAACTGAGGGGAAGGAACATCTCTCTCAATCTGCTGGCAGTACCTTGCTTATTTGCAGCACAAGGATATCATTAAGTTATTTTTGGTGTATTTTTTCTTTTTCTTTTTTAAATTCTTTTTTCTTTTTTTCTTTTTTTTTTTTTTTTTCATCAAGTTCACATTTCTGTTTCACATTCACTCTGTATCATTCGCTATGTAGCTCCAGGGAAAGATGGGACTCATCCTCTATTGTTGAGGAGAGGGTGGCTCACAGCTCGTGCTGTTGCTTGGAGGCAGGGACTGGTGGTCTGATTCTACATCTGCCTCCAAGATGCTCGGCTTCTCCTCACTGATGCTGACCTGAGCCTGCATGGTGGTGCTGCTGTCGGGGCACTCGGGCTGTGCTTGGCCTGGGCTGTCCTGGGACCCCTGCACTGGGTCGCAATCCAGGCTGGTGCCGGTGGTGTCTGGCAGGCTCAGGTCAGCAGCTTCCGGAGGGATGGGATGAATGAGGGCTTGAATGACGATGACGTTCTCGTCTCCATTGATGGTGCCATATGGAAGGCTGTCGACTGAAATGCAGCACCCTGTGCTTCCTAACAGCTCTGCGTTGATGGAAGCACAGGATGCGCTGTCGTCCCATGCCCGGCGTCTTCGGGGAACACAAGGGCTCGGGTCACCTAGGAAGGAGTAGATGCACAGCGGTTAGTGTCAAACGTTCACAAGATGAATCATGCTTTAAAGAGGTCCTTGGCTTTTGGCTATGTAGTGGTGGTGGGCAGAAGCAAATAGGCTTCTAGCAACAGTGTCATTGTCTCGACAGTGATCCTCGTGCAGGTGCAGCTCTTGTGTTGACAAGAGACTCATTTGGGAAAGACAGGGGTGAACCAAAGATGTCAGGCACGGGCTCGAACGCCAGAAGGAGGTACAAGCCCACTGAAAGCATGAATCCTACCTGTGCTGCTGACAAGCAGTGTTTTGAAAGCTGGATTTGCACCCTTACCTGCCAGGACCAACACTTCTGCTTCTAAGGGATCGCTGGCACTGCTCTGCAGTTGGCGTTCGGCTGCAGGGGATGGTTTGCCCAGGCAGAAGCAGGAACGCCAACTGCCAGCTGGTGCCTGCTTCCTCTTCATGGGCACACTTGGTCTGGAGAGAAAACAGAGCATGCTGCCAGTCGTGGTGCAGGGTGAGGGAAGAGCTGCTCCGAGCCCTTGCTGACAGTTGCCCGTTCCTGGCAAACCCACCCGACCAATGATGATAGGGGCTGGAAAGGGAAGTCCTCTTTACCTTTCAGATGGAGAATCAATGACCGCGTGGAAGTTCCTCAGATCAGCTGTGGGGCCTTCCTCCACCTCGACATCGCTGCTCTGTGTCGCCGTGGGAGGGCTGCTCTGGCCTCTCCTCTCTGCCTGTGCCTCCTGCACGGTGAGCAGCTTTGTGGCAGGAGGAGACACACACACAGACTTGGGCCCGGCAAGAGAACTGTGCCCTGCAAGGGGAAACCACAGGTAAGAGGGAGGATCAGAAAGCAGCAGCACAGCCATCCCAGTTCTGCATTTCTCTCAGACTTTCTTATCAGAGCCACTGCAAGAAGAGGAGCTCAAAGTAACCGTGTGCTCAGAGGTATGCTCGTGGCAAAGGACACAGCCACAATTAAGAGCAGCTCACTGTATCGAAACAGGCAAACAAAAACCCTAGAAAAACTAGGGGCAGGGACCTCAGAAAGCTTTGCTGCCACACTTCAATCAAGCTTCGCCTGCTTGCAAAAATTCTTAACAGCTGTGACGGTTTTCTCCATGTAAGTTATGGGTTTGGACACTCTCAGGATCCAGGAACGGGGCACCATATTCCAATCTAAACCCAGAAGCCTGCTGTCTCCTTGACAGCAAAAGCATTTTCAAAGGTCTTGGAGAAGGCCTGGCTTGGATCAAGGTGTCAGATCAACATCAAGCTAATGGAGAAAGACGCTCACCTGCTCCCTCTCCCACGGCTGGTGTGGATGTGGAGGGGAAGAGGACGTCTGTGTGGCTGATCAGGAACTCCACCACAGCTGACTGCGTCTGCAGCTCCTTGCAGGCAGCTTCTCCATAGGCGCAGGCAGACTGGCTCCGCTGGGATCTGAAGTAAAGGCAGATCTTACAAGTCATTTCCCCAAGATCGTTTCCCCAAGTCTGAAATTTGCAGCAAAAACTGACAAGTTGGGCTCAGGAGACTTCCGCAGTGGGCAATCAGCGATGCCACTGACGAAATTCTCCTGGATGATCAGGGACACAGCAGTCCCAGCTAAACAAGTGACTAGAAACTGTCATCTGGAAATTGTGCCCCTGGAGGTTGGGGGAGAGCAGAACTAAGCATCGTGTTGAAACGGAAAAAGAAGTTTACCTTAAGAGGTTTGGAGCCCACACTATGGCCAAGTTCTGAGCGTGCATGTTGGTGATGGAGCAGTTCCCGGCCAGAGACGCCAAGTGTCTCATTAAGTACTGCAGAGTCCTGGAAAACAAGAGGGGCAGATATTCAGCACCAAAAAGCAAGCCGTGCTGCAGTGCACAAAACAAACCTCACTTCATGCTGGTTGTTGTCATTGCTACTGTCCCCGAATAGGAAGTAGGTAAAACTAAGTGCCACCACGCTGCAGCACCAAGCCCCAGCACAGCACAGCCGCAGCCATTGCCTGCACCAACCGTGCCCCCATGCCAAAGAACTGACCCAGTCAACCAACCCGACGCAGCCTTCAGCCGCTTCAGCGTGCACAGGCATGATGCTGCCAGCGTGAGGCAACACCTGGAATCGCATCATGGCCCTCTGAAAGGCAGCAGGGCTGAGCTCAGCAGACCGAGCGCAGCACTGACCTGTAGTGAGGAGCGGGCAGCTGCTGGATGGCGTCCTGCATGCAGAGCAGCCGCTCCTCCTCCGTGGCAGCACAAACAGCGTCCTGGAAAAAGGCAGGAAGGGATTCAGACACCAGGCGGGAATAGCAAAGGGAAGGGAATTCTCGCAAGCGTCGTATATAGTTTAAGTAAGCACTTCCTGGCACCACCAGAAGTGGCATCAGCCAGAGGCAGGAGGTGGCAAAGACATGCCTCGTGGGGCTAACAGAAATAAGACCTCAGAGCTGGGGCACTGCTGCAACCATCAGCCAGGACGCCCAGGGAAGAGGTACGTGTCATTTCCAAGACATTGCCCTGAGCTTACCGAGAACTTGGCATACAGCTGCTCGGTCAGCAGAGGGTTTGGGAGCTCCCTGAAGTACATCTTGCACAGGGAGCTCACGCTGTGAATGTCTCGGACGCTCAGCTCGGGAACCTGCTCCGACTCGAATTCATGGCTGCAGAAAAGGACACAGGATTGGGCAGAGGGCTTTGAGAAAGAGGAAACCAAGTCCAAAGCCACAACAAATACAGTCAAGAAAAGGAAGGGGTTCCTCTGAACGCCCGCAGCATGGCACGTGCCCCTGCTGACAGCTGTGTCAGTCGCAGCACTCTTACCGTAGTTGCTGGATCCTGGACGCCACGCCGGACAGGCGGTAGATCCCCTGCACCACGCCATGCTGCTCGATGAACTTGGCGCAGCTCTGCAGGACCTGGGGGACTACAGAACAAGAGCCAGCGGTTAGCTCAGCTTCTGACTCAAGCCCTGCTTCAGCCCGTGCTCTTCTCCCATCCCAGCCACTAAGCCCAGCCGGGCCACCGCTTGCTTCCTCCTTAAAGGAGAAAGCTGGCAGAGACAGCTGTGAGGAAACTGCAGAGACGTGTTCTTGGCTTTCCAGAAATGCCACCACCTAGCAACAGCCTGGAGAAAGTAAATCTGGCAAAGCCACACACACTGCAAGTCCCATCACAGCTCCCTCGGGAATGGAGGAATCCAATCTCAAGTCCAGAAGAGCTAGGAAAAGGCTGCAGGATGCTCTCTTTGGCCAGAAGGCTTCCTGCGTTTTCAGGCTTACACAATTGCTGGGTATGATCTCCCCTTCATCTTTAGATGCCCAGCGGAGGGAGATCTCAGCAATGGGCTGTTCCTTACCATCACGGCCAGAGCGGAGAAGGTGCTCCCCCAGGTCACACCCAAACACCCCTTCCTTCGCCGGCTCCGGCTGCTCCGATCTCCTGGGGCGGGCCTTCACCACCGAGCGAAGGAAGGTGCTGAGCTTGCCCCGTTTCCTCGGCACTGCAAAGAAACAAAATAAAGAAACCAGTTCATTTCAGGCTTGGCTCGGTTGGACGAGGCCGAGCGTAACGCCTTCGACCGAGCACGGAACAACGGGAAGAACATTCCCAACCAGGACACGCAAGAACCGATTTTCCCTGTCCCTGCAAGTGCCCAAGGCCAGGTCGGAAGGGGCCCCGGACAGCCTGCTCTCGACTCCTGCAAAATGCGCAGGCTGGGCACCCAGACTGAGGCAGGGGCCTTGGAGCCTGAGGATGATCCTTTAGACCCCTTCCAATCCCAAGCCATTCCAGGAGGATTCTGTGACTTCCTCAAGCACAACAATAAGCACAGTGGGATTGGGCCAGATCTCTGCGTGTTCCCATGGACCTTAATGCAGTCCTCTTGCTAAGCTTGCTCAACTCGGGCATTAACGAACCCCCTGAAAGCCACGCTCTGACCCCATTTTACTAACCCGCATTGTCAAATGTAACATGTGTACCTGGCTTTGGCAATGAATCGACGACGGACTCGGGAACTTTTCCGCTGATGAGTTCCACGCACTCACCAGGGAAAAACCCAACCTGTAACAAGAACAAAAAGACAGCTGGGCATTAGCCCGAGTCCACAGCCAAAGGGAAAGTCCTCTGTCACCGACACAGGGCAACCGTTTGCGTCCGGAAGCCATCCTGTGCAGGCAGAGCAGCTCCAAGCTGAGATTCCAGACTCTACTGAAGTTGGGCTCTCTAGTCAGAAGCGTGTGCCTACCTGAAAGCCACGCTTGCCTCTCCACCAGGGGCTCAGCTCCTTTGGTGGCATAGCAATAATGCACACCAAGTCTCCTACCTGCAAGAGATTGAAACGTCAATCACAGCTTCAGCACAGCTGGCAGGAAAGCACAGCTCAAACGACTGCCTGCTTCTGCGCCGCAGAATAGCCTCAAGCTTGACAGCCATTGCACCAATGCAGCCCCCAAGGCAAGGAACGCCTGGAACTGCTTACCTCCAGGGAGAGCTCATCCGGCCCCTGGGCGACGTAGCGCTTGACAACATGGGCTGCCGCAATCGCTGGAACGTTAAGAGATGACTCCGCACGCACCAGCTGCGGCTTCCACATGTCATCAGCCTGCAAAACAGAGCACAGGCCGTGGTCAGGAGCTGAGGACAAACTCTTGCCTGCAGGAGAGCACATCTGCGGCTCCCTCTGCTGGCTCAACACAGGGAACAAAGACAAGCCAGAGCTTCACACTGTACCTCCGTGCCCACCACCTCAGGCCCACTGCTGATCTTGCTGCACTCAAGGCCCATCACACCAGGTGTGACAAGCTGGAACAGAGCAGAAACACACTTCTGTTGTCTCTATTCACACAGCACAGTATGGAGAGACTTCTTCAGAACTACCCTTGCATACCCTGCGGCATAGGCAAGTGTTCGAGAAACTACCCCTTGCTGCAGTCTGTTCCAACGTGACAGCCTATTAGGCAGCATTGTACCAAGTTGCTATCCCTCTGCCAGCAGATGGGGACTCTGGCACAGAGCAGCAGATGCATTCGCCCAGAGCGCTCTGACAGTGCGACAGAAGGGCATTAGACAGCACCCTTCTGAGGGCTGAGCTGGAGGGCAGTGAAGAAACCCATGGCATGCAAAACAATGTGGTAGGACAAACACGGCACATACCTGGCAACAAGATCACCTCAGGCTACCTGCAGCAGTTCCTGGTCACTCTGCTCAGATCTTATGAGAGCAAAAGCTGCACCAAGGCAGTGGGCGGAGGGTGGGCAGAGGAGAGAGAAAGAGCAGGTCAGTGAGCAGGGCTAAGACAGCCATGGCATAACGCACACAGCACAATCGTCCCATCCACTTGCTGCAAGACATGCTGAGTCTCAGGCTACGGGATGCCTGTCCGCCCAGCAACTTGACGATGCTTCCACAATTGAGCACAGAAGATGATGGAAGAAGCATGGGACGGGTGCCACCCTTACGGACACCCCCTTTGGAACATGCCTACCAGGGGAAAATGACGTCTGATGCTCAAGAGTAAGCAATACGGTGCTGGGAGCTCCGACAGCCAGCACTTCTCAACACCTCGCTGCCCACCCGTCCATCCTACGCTGGCTCAGCTTACCTACAGGATGCTGCGCACGATGCTACTCAAACAAAGGCACTAAACGCACAAGAACAACAAGAAAACCAACCACTCCGAACTCCTACTCGCCCACAAAGGAACACAGAACGCACCGCTCCTCCCCTCATGCCAGCCGCTTATGACATCACCAACGGCCACCAGCCTGCTCCACCATGACTCCCCACAAGGGGGGGAGGCATGACCACGTGGTCAAATGTGATTCCAACACGGAACCACAACATTGCAGAACTCACTGTGGGGTTGGAATTACGTCCTGGTGTGGCAGCGCAATGGGAGGTGTTTGGGCACAGCTGAAGAGCTGGCTGACTCCTGACGTTTCCAAAGGAGGGTGCCAGATTCACTCTCAGCATTCTTTTGCAGAGCTCTTTGGGATGCTTCAAACCCATTTCACTGACTAGGTCACTTCTAGAATGTTCAGCTGACAAATGCTCGTTTTGTCTGGGTAACGCCTCTATGCATCATGAATGAAAAAGAAAATAAAATGGGCACGCGACCCTGTGAAACTTACCTCTCTGCTCTTGTTGTCAGCCAGACACCTAAGATGAGCATTACGTGTCGCTGCTCCTGAATGGAGATGCACCCAAGTCTGTGTTCCACTCTGCTCCACCTAAGTGTCTAAAAGAAACACAGGCAGAGATGATTAGAAGATCCTTTGCGCAGACGAAAGCGCAGGCTGCACGCCTATTCTCTTTAGCAAGAAATACTACTTGAGAATCCACAGACAGTTTTATGAGAGGTAGTATGAAAGATGAACAGAAAGGAAATAGATTCATTAAAATAACCGAGTTAATCCTCTCCCCGTCAAAAAGGAAGCCTTCTGGGCACTGTTAGCAGCACCTCCTACAACACCTTGCACCACAAATTGTGGCACATGCATTTTTTTCCCACAGGCCCCTCGCTTCTGTCGTTAGTGTCAGATTCACTCAGGTTCAAATACGTGGATCAGAACAGCCATTCAGTTCTGCTGAGGCAGGATCCCACCACTGGGATGTCCCCCAGTCCCATTCCCTGCTTCTCCTGGCACGGGTGGGGAAAGGAACAGCAAGTGATATCACCTACCCAGACTTCTGCTGGGCCTTCCATTTGGTCGCCCATCCCAGGGAGAAGCAGGGGAGCTCCCGTGGCACAAAGCTCGCAGCTGGAGAAATCAAGGCTGCCTCTAAGATGGTGCTTTCAAACAGCACGAGTAACTGGATGTAGGACTTGAAACACAAGGGTAACATGAAAAAGCCACCAGTCCCCACGGATGGGGCTGTTCGCAGAGACAACAGCTGCGTGCTTTCCAGCAGTGTGATGCTCACCCAACAAAGCGCTCAGCCAGCAGATGCCTCCAGCGTCTGAGCACCCATTTGGAGATGGTTTTCTTAACATCCAGGCTGAATCTCCCCTCATACAACCTGAGGCCATTCCTTCCACTCCTGTCACTAGTTACATGGGAGAAGAGCAGGACAACCCCCACCCCCACATAACCTCTCTTCAGGTAATTGTAGAGAATGAGAAGGTCCTCCCTGAGCCTCCTCTTATCCAGACTAAATCATCCCAGTTCCATAAGAAGCTCCCCATAAGATTGTGCTCTAGACACCTCACAGCTTCACTGGTCTCCTCTGGACACATCTCAGCATTTCAGTGTCCTTCTTGCAGTGAGGGGCCCAGAACAGAACACAGAACTCCAGGTGAGGACTCACCAGTGCCGACTACAGGGGGATGATGGATTCCCTGCTCCTGCTGGCTCCAGCCTTCTGCATTCCAACTCCAATCTCAACCATTCCTGCTGTAGTAGGACTTGAATCCTCATTTGGGGCTGCAGCTCAACAGGTCAGCACATCAAAAATAACACAACGTGCAACTGGAAGACGTGTCTCAAAGCCCAGAAAATCCAACTCTCTGACCTCGGCACAACTCACCAACCAAGAGCCAGGCCTTGACAACTTGGCTGATCTGAGCACGCGGGAGGGGGCCAGACAGTGGACCACAAGTGTCCATTTCCACTGCAGCTCCCTGTAGAGAACAGCACCAATCAGCAGGCGTGAATGAATTCATTGACAAGCTGCACAATGAGTCTGTTCTTTATAAAAAAAAAACCCACATCAATTCCTATTCAAAAAAGGGAGGAATTAATAAAGACTAAGAAAGTTCCTGTTCCCTATGCCTCATTTTCTCACCCCAACTTTCCTTGCCTCATCCCCAACTCCTGGATGATGTCCACAAGCTTAATGGCAGGTCTCAATCCCATAAGATTCCTTTCACAATACTCCATCAGAAAGGATGTTACACTTGTTCTATACACTCAAGCAGACTGAGCATCAGTTTCTCAGTCACTTAAAACACACAGAAGCATCCAAACCCAGAGCACACACATCCCTTCCTGTGGTACTGGATCCCACAGCTCACCTTCACACCTCTGTCGATTCCTGGTGTTTTACACCCATGCAGCCTCGCTACGGTTCCATGGGTGTCACCCAAGACCTGCAGGACCTCTTTCTCCGCAAACCCCACCTGCAGGCACTGGCTCATGACGTTCACCACCTGCCCTCCTGCGCAAGAACAAGCATTAAGAACGAGAGCAAAGTGCATCGGATTCAACCTGGCCTGCTCCGACCCTCAGTCCTGCCAGGGATGCAGACTCATCCTCAGAGCCACGCTGGACATCAACACATGCATCATTCTTCAAACACCCCATCCCAGCAGCAAGGGATCAAAGCACTGGGACAGCAGAAACAAAAATGCTGTGAGAGTTTCCTGTTGGCACTGACCATGAACAAAACTACAGCTGAGCAACAGGACAGGAGACAAACAGCAGAAAACAACCAACCTGCAGAACTAACTCGTTTGGGGTTGGCCCAGATGTTTGCATGCTCCCTTTCCACGGCCCAGGCCAAGCTTGATGAGCTGCTCCTCATTTGCACAGGGGGAGAACGCTGCAGATGGGATGTGGGGGCTATGCACACCATGCCTTTCTCCTGCTTTTCCTCTCTCCATCTTCCATTAGCAAACAGCATCTCCAAGCCTTCCTTCCTGAAAAAATCACTGGTAAAAAAAGAACTGGCAAGCTTGCTTTTAAAATTGCCTTGTTTATACAGCTTGATGCTTTAAAGCAGAAGCTCACCTAGCAATGACCTACGTCAGACAAGCTCAACCTGCAGGGAAAAGTTATTTCTCTCTGTCTACAGGCTTTGCACACATTCACAGGTGCAACAGTCTGCCCAGATCTCAGCACAACTTTACTAATGGCAGAAATCCAGTTTATGCCCGCCACGTTTTTCTCTCTTCTGAAACACTGTACTGCTGCAAGAAGCAATGATGCCAGTAAAGAATCACATAATTGGAGCTGGAAGGGATCGCTAGAGACCATTCTCCTGCTGGCCACGCTCCTTTAAATGCACCCCAGGATCCCACTGGCCTTCTTGGAAAATATTTCCACATTAGGCATACATTTCAAGGAGGCTCCAGACAAGTAAAGACAGGGGAAAGCACTGGCAAGCCAAAGCAGGGCAAATTTTCCCACACTGCGTTAGCTACAGGGACAATAAATCATGCCCCCAAACTGCTTGCACTAGAACACCCAGCCTGAAATCATAGAAGCTGCCGAGATACGAGTTTATCACAACCCAGAAGTCCTTTAGATCGTGCACTCCCTGGTGCAGTGACACTGGAGGATCAGAATCCTCGGAGAAAAGAACCGGGCCTGCTCAGCTCCTTCCCACCCTCCAAGGAAAAGCAAACCAACCGCACCGCTGCCAGCACAACCCCGCAGCACACAGCAGGGAACACAAACAGCTACCCAGTGCTCCCCTTCACTCCCAGCCTAACTACGAGTCCACCGGAGGATTCAGAGGGAAATCAATACAAAACACATGTGAGTGCACACAGGACTGAATAAAGCCAGGATGGAATTGCACACGTGTGTGTGTGTGCACAGGGCTGCACAGAGCACATCTCCCTATTGTCCACCCTATAGACATATCCCCCCGTATCAGAGAATCATAGAATGGCCTGGGTTGCAAAGGACCGCAGCAATCATCTAGTTTCAACACCCCTGCTGGGTGCTGGGATGCCAACCACCATACCGGGCTGCCCAGAGCCACATCCAGCCTGGCCTTGAATGCCTCCAGTGATGGGGCATCCACAGCTTCCATTCCCCCTTGTCCTATCACTATCCACCCTCATAAACAGCCCTTCTCCCTCCTGTTTGTGCGCTCCCTTCAAGTACTGAAAGGCCACAATGAGGTCTCCCCGCAGCCTTCTCTTCTCTAGGCTAAACAAGCCCAGATCCCTCAACCTCTCCTCATAGGAGAGCTGCTCCAGCCCTCTGATCAGCACAGTGGCTCTCCTCTGGACCAACCCCAACAGCTCCACATCCTTCCCAGGCCTGGACACAGTACTGCAAAGAGGACCTCACAAGAGCTGAGTAGGAGGGGACAATCACCTCCCTCTCCCTGCTGGCCACCCCTTTTTCAGTGCAGCCCAGAACACACGTGGATGTATCTTTTTTCATACTTATATTCCCATCTATGTACATATATAGACCACACCTACACCCCCACCATCTGCTAGAACTCCATATTCCTCCCCATAGCACCCAACAGCCCCCAGGAGCCCCATATCACCCTAAGGCCCCCACAACCCTCTCTCTCTCTATACACCACCCCTTCAAGTCCCATACCTGCCCATATCCTCCAATAGCTCCCCACAACCCCTACACACCCTCATAGCCCCCTAGAGCCCCTAGTCCTCCTATGGCCCACCACAGCCCCATATTCCCCCTAGAGTCCCCCTCAACTCCCTGTAGGCCTTTACAGCCCCTGCACAGCTCCCTACAGTCTTATATGACTACCTAGAGTCCCCCCACAGCCCCCTACTTTCCTATATCCCCCAGTGGCCCCCCCACATCCCTCTATGGCCCCTGAAGAAAAAACAAAACTAGAGCGGTGCACTTAGAAAGAGACCATTGAAAACAAATGCAAAATGCACACCTGCACAGGCTCACAGGGAAAACTCCAAGAGAAGCAATCTACACAGAGAGATGCTTTCCCTAGCTGCCCCCCCCAGCTCCATATCCCCCCTTTCCCCCCTCCCAGTCCCAAATCCCCCTCTGCCCTCCCCCCCAGCCCCATATCCCCCCTCTGCCCCTCCCTCCCAGTCCCATATTCCTTTCTGCCCCCCCCCCCCCCCCAGTCCCATATCCCCCTCTGGCCCTCCCCACACAGCCCCATATCCCCCTCTGCCCATCCCCCCCAGTCCCATACCGCGTTCTCCCCCCCCCCAGCCCTCTCCCCGCACCAGTGCCGTTCTCCCCGCACTCCGGCGCAGCTGTCCTCAGCACTCGCTGCCGTGGTGCCGGTTTCCGTCCCGATGCAGCTCGCACAGCCCCGGCTGCCGCGCCGGTCCCGTTCGGCCTCGGACCGGGCTGCGGGGGCCGCGCTCTGTGTGGAGCCGCCCCTCCAACGGCCGGGACGCAACGCTGGTTCCCGCGCACTGCGGCTCAGCCAATCGGAGCCGGCGGAGCTGCCGCTGCCCAATGGGAGGCCGGGGGAGGGGCGGACACCGGTCAGGAGCTGGGAGCCAGGAATGGCCGCGGGGGGAGGACAGAGGTGTGAGGGAGCAGCATCCAAACAGCAGGAAAAACAGCACTGAACAGCAGCACAAACCACAGACAGGAAGCTCGGGCTGATCGAGAGCAGCACCGGGATGCGAGAGATCGTTTGCTCCCATCCACAATGGCAGCACAGCTCCTGCTGCAGGAGTGCCTTAGGAATCCAACTCCATCCCCACAGAGCAGAGATCAAGCAGGTATGATCGTGGCGTTCCTGAGACCCCATGAGCATCAGCCCCTCCCCCTTGCGTAGTGAGTGGTGGGGGTGGGGGTGGGATGAAGGCTCATCGTCTTCCTCGCCTTCAACTTTCCACCCTGCGGGAGGGGCACCCCCCAACCTGCTTCCAGCTTGCCCTGAGGACATCTAATCACCACGCTGTGCTGGGGCTGTTCCACCCTGATCTTCATGGCCTTCATCCCCTTCTTTCCTCACACTTAGTGTCTGCAGCTCCCCCTCTCTCTGCCCCCCCCTTGCAGCAAGCACAACATTGGTTTTTTGAACTAGGCTTTACAGCACCTTTCTGGGCATGTGATACTTACTGCATAAGTGATTGCATCTGTCATGAGCAGCCTGTTTTCTATCTTGTCGTGGATAGTTACCTGCTCTGTTAGGCAATGATGCACTTGATAAGTACAAAGGTGTTAATGTCTTAATATTCTGTTTCTACTCAGAGTACTGACCAAAGGAATAAGTTTGATGTCAGCAGTGGAGAAGCTGTGGAAAAAGATGGCAAAGTCTTGGAGATGGTGTCTCAGTAAGTATGCTGGGAGGGGGGGGGGGAAATAAAGGATGCTTCTTTCTTGCAATTTGCCACCCTCACATCTGGTCATGTTACACAGGATGTTAGTTACACAGGATCACGGAATACCGGCATCTTCACCATCTTGCAGTTCTTAAAACAGAAGTTTCTTTGGCACTTTTTGCTCTGAGATAGAAATTCAGAGAAGAGTAACATTTACTTATTTGTTTGTTTGTGTGCTTACTTACTAAATGCATGTAATAAATTAGTTGTGTTTCGACTTAAAGCAGTGTTTTTAAATGCTTCAATCCCCATGATGAATGCAAAGAATTAGCTAGTCCCTTGCAAACTAAAACAAGCTTTCTCCAATAGTTTGAATACTGATGTATCATCCTTTCCGTGAGTGAAAAGTATTGAGTGTTTAAGCAACAGGAATAAATGTTTGTTCTTAAAGCGTAGTTAAGCATTTGAGTGTGAGGAGAAAAAAAACAAAACACATTCCACCATGTGGGTGGTTTAATGTATATTTTAATTAATAAGTGTTTCCTGTATTCAGTGGAGAAATGGCAGATGTGGTGTGACAGGAGAAATGTCCTTTGCAGGAGAGTTAATAACAAAAACACCTTGTCTTTTTATTTAGTCCTTTTAAAGAAGGTGAAGGATGACTATACAAGGTTTGATCAGACATAAAAACACTTCAGCATTTAGTTCTGTTATTATCTTCCTTGCTGTATAATGTGGCTCTCGGTGTAAAGGCATAGAAGAAGGTGGTAGTTGTAGGTACATCTTGTATTTGTACGCCAGTAAGATTAGTAAGTTATTTTTATATTTTTCTAAAGTTCCCGATACCTTTCATAGCCTTTGTTAAATTAGGTTGTTCTAGAGCAGCTACGAATTTGAGAAGTGCCTTTGTGAGTCAGAAGAAGATCTGTAGCGTAGTATCCCATTTCCAGTGGGGAAAGAAAAGAACGGTGCAAGCATACATTTTTACTTCTCAAGCACTTCTACTGTCTCCATGGACTTAGCAGTGCATAGCACTGCTTTATGGAAATGTATGTGATTTAGTGCTTAAAAGGGAAAACATATTTGCCTTAAGAGCCTTCCAATGTAAGATCCATAAGTACACAAGATGTATTCTGTATTTTTCCAGGTCTAATGACATGGCTGGTTCACAAGAAGGCAGCAAAGAGAGTGTGGTGAAACCAGCACCTTTCAAAAGAGGCCGAGTGCAGAAAACCAGACCAAACCTAGAAAGAACTGTTGCATGGAGAAAAGACCACGGACATGAAAAAGATCCTGAAGAGGAGAAGCAGAAGGATGTGCGTTACACCATGTGAATGAAAGCAGTGATTCGTGCCACAAAGATGTAAGCTTCTCAAGCAGCTGCATAGATGTATTTTTGCTGGGCAGTGGTAAGAAAGATTTACCACTTAATCTGCAAGCATAGTATTTGTGTGTCTTATTCCTTCCAGTTAAACTGAACTGTCATAGAGTTTTCTGGTGCTTGTAATTAGATTCCGCTTTCTGTGGACACAGAGATTATATTTCACTGATGTTTTTGTTGGTGGTGGTGATACCAGATTTGAAAAGAGAAGTGCTGAACAGAAAGGATAATGTTGAAAAAAAAACCATTTCAGATGGAATGTATGCAGAAAAATAACAAATTTTTATCTTTAAAGTATTTGGGGATTTTAGCTGATGAACAAAAAAAAAAAAAGAACTTAATTTTTGAGGTGTTTTAATACAAGAATGATTAAAGTAAATATGTTTTCTTCCTTTCATTCCAAAAAAGAGATTGGCCAAAAATGTTTTTCTTACTAGAGTGGAACTTGTCTTCTTTTTAGGGAGTGGCTGATGCTCCCAAGAAAAGCCCACAGCAGCTAAAAGCTGTTGAAGATGAGAAAGGACCTTCAGATGTCTTGAAAGACGCTTCAGGTTTCAGTACAGGGTAAGATTATTTTTTAAGCGGAGAGATGGAGTGGAGGATGCGCTCCAGGTTGGACGTGTCTGTGACAAGTTCTCCTTTTGGTAAAGAAAAAGGTTAATGAATAAGAAATTAAGAAATGCTGTAGATCTGTTTTGTAGTTTTAGAAATTATGAGCTAGATGAAGGATTTGGTTAAATGTTTACGTTCCTCTCAAGGTTTGACTATAAGTTGCAGTTGTTTTGAAACTGCTTCATTTTTCTTACATTTGCTGACCTGTCTTGAAGGTACAGGTTCTTGATGTTTGATGTGATCTCAGTTGATCTTTTTCATGACGTCCCTTCCTTTGCTCTCGTTCTAGCTACTGCTGAAAATTAAATACAAGCATGTGAAATGTGATTGGAAGGATTCATCTTGTCCCATGCCATCAACTGCCTGTTTGTTTTTTTAGGGAGTCTGGTCCTGAGATCCAAGAAGACAAAACTGTTACTTCATCAGTTCGGTTACTGAGGAGTCGATTCCATAGACCAAAGCCAAATTTCAGAACAACAAGTAGGAAGGAAGAGATGGATATAAATGAAGGTGTATCGCAGGAGGATGCCAACAAGAAGGAAAGTTTGATGCAGAGTAGTCATGAGTCTTGCGTCCCTCCAGATGCAGATGTAAGGCTTTTTCTTTTTTTTCTTTGTCAGTTGGATTCCAGCTTCTGAGTTTGTGAAACTGGTAGAAACACTTGATGATGTAAAGAAAAGATAGATTAATCTTTTTAGAAACAATATAATTTTGTGATTTTCTGTGTGGGAACTCTTGTACTTCCAGTTATTTCTGACCTGAGGTGAACTTCATGAAATGACGGTGAAGAAATAAAAGTACTGAAAACATCTACTGAAACCTACATTTCAAGGTGTTTAGTTAAAGAAAGACATACGAATTTTTCTTGGGAAGCCTGTGAAATGATTAGGGAGCAACTAAAAGGAGATGGTCTTTTTGGACAGGAAGTGCTCTGAGCAGTGATTAGTACTGAGCTTTGTGGACATAAAACTATCTCCTTTTTCAGTATGGTACCATGACTTGCTTTTGCTCATATTTGTTTTTCCTATTTTTCAGAAAGCAGAAAACTGTGAAGTCCTGCAATCATTGGAATCCTTAGGAAAGGCAGAGTCAGTTGGCCCACAGGATGTTTCTGAAAGCTCAAGTTTTAAGTCCCCAGACACACTTTCTGGATCAGAGTGTGGCAACATGGAGGCCTGTCCACCTGTAGATAACCTGAATGGGACCTCGAGTACTAATGCTGGGTAAAGGTCTAGCTGCATTTATACCTCGACTAACAAGGAAGGCATTTTAAGAGGAAACTGTTCTGCTGATGGATTTCTAATTGACTAAGAATGTCTAATAAAAATTCTGAATGTTACTACTTGTAGATTTAACGCTAGTTGTATGAAAGCCCCAGTTAGTGCTATGCTAAGCATCACATGAATGAATGTTTACTTTCGATTGAGAGAACAGTTTGTGCTGTAAGGGATCTTAAAGACTATCTCATTTCAGCTGTCCTGCCATAGACAGGGATACCTCCCACTAGATCAGGATGCTCAGATCTGCTAACCAAACTAGCCTTGAACACCTGCCTCTAGGTATGGCACCCACAGCTCTGGGCAACCACCGCTCTTCCAGGCTCCTGTGAAGTCTTTCTCCGTATTTGTTATATGCCCACTTTAACTATTGAAATGACTCAATGAGGTTTCCCCCCCAGCCTTCTCTTTTGCAGGCCGAAGGAACTCAGTTCTCTGTCTTTCTGCACAGGGGAGAATTTGTGGCTCTGATCATTCTTGTGGTACTTCTCTGCACTTTCAGTAATAGATCTACATATTTCTTGTGCTGAGGACCCCACAGCTGGATGCAGTACTCTACATGGGGTCTCCTGAGAGCTGAGTAGGTGGGGAGAAACACCTTCCCCACCCTGTTGGCTTCTTCTGGATGCAGACCAGAGTATGACTGCCTCTGGGCTGCAAGTGCATGTTGCCAGCTCGTATCCAGCTTTTCATCTCTTAAGTACTTATCCACTGTGCTGCTCTCATTCAGGTCACCCTCCCAGTCTTTACAGGTGTTGGGCATTACCCCAACCTTTATGCAGGATGCCGTGCTGCACTTTGTTGAGCTTCACGAGATGCACATGGGCTGACTTCTTGTGGGTTGTCTGAATGGCATCCCTTCCTTCTCTCATTTCTACTTCACCACTCAGTTTGATATCATCCATAGACTTGCGGAGGATACACGCAACACCACTGTCTCATTACTGAAGCTTTTAAATGGTATTACTCTCAGTATGGACTCCTGAGAGATGCTGTTTGCTACTGCTTTGCATTTGGACATTGAGCTGTTAACTGCAATTCTTTAGATACATCTATTCAGCCACTTCCAAATCCATCTAGTAATTTGCTCATTACATCCGTATCTCTCCAATTTAGAAGCAAGAGTGCTGTGGGGGATCCCTCCCCACACTGTGTTCCTTGATTTATTTTGCCCAATGAAAAGGTAGGGGCTATAGCATACTTCACTGACACGAATAGGTGCACCAAAACAAGTTATTAAATGTATTCTGAACAAGATTTTGCACATATATTTATAATCATATGTATTCTAAGCAAACAGTGCGCTAGCCTCAAACTGATAAGTGTTCTGCTGGGGGGGGTGTAAATTTGGGTAGGAAAGGTTATATGACCTGATGTGTTCATTGCAGGGTGGGGACTGAGGTGGGGTGGTGTCTTGTAAGTGGGGGTTCTTAGGTTGGCTAGGGGGAGCTCTGAACGCCGTCCTCTAGCATCCTGACTTCCATGATAAGTGGGGAAGGGGGTGGAGGAGGGAAATGAACTGTTACAAACAGTATGGGAGGAGCAATTGTTGAAAACTAAGATGAAGTTGTACCTCGGCATTTTCCATGTTGTCTGTTTGCAGATATCCTTTCTCATTCATCAGAGGGGATGCAGTTTCCTTCTTACACATGTTCTTCGTGCACCCATTAGAATCCCTTGCCTGCATCAGCTTAACTTTCCTGATCCCATTCCTATGCTACTGTTGGTATCCAAGTATCCCCAGGGTGTGTGTCTCTACTTCCACTGGCTGTGCATTCCCCCTTACGTTTCGGTTGGACTGGGAGGTCCTGGCTCAGCCATGCTCATCTCCTGCCTTCTTTGCCCTCTGTCTTGAACATGGGAATCAAGAGCTCTTGTACTCCAAGAAAGATGTCTCTAAATATTGCTGGCTCTCTTCTGCTTCTTTATCTATGACAGCTGTTTGCAGGAGAATCCCATTGACTAGTCCCTTAAAAACTAAGAATTTCACTTCCTTAAAATGTAGGGTCCTTACTGTACTGCTCAGCTAAAATCATGAATTCCACCAGCACTTAATCACTGCATTTTCTCTGTTTGGACTTTCCTACCACATGAACTAAGAAGTTATCCTCAGGATGCTGCAAGAGTCTCCTTGACTGCTTGCAGCTTGCTTTGACACTTTTCCAGTCGATGTTAGGGTGGTTAAAATCACCTGGCAATATCGGGGGTTGGAAGAACTCTACATCAACGCCCTCCACCCAGTAGGAAACACCAACTACGTAGTTTTCTTGGTTGGTTTGGTCTCTAATTGTCACCCATACTCCACAGTGGCTGCTGGCTCCTGGCTTTTACCCATGCTACATTGGTAGGGAGACACCTTCTATTGCAGGATCACTTTTCCATCTTGTTATTTGTGAGCATTTAGGAGTCATTAAGAATTATTTCTGTTGTGGAAGTAGTTAGTAGATGAATGCCTATACACATTTGCTGAAGAAAAAAAAGATTTGTGTGCGTAATTTAACACGCAGCAGAACTTTGCATTTGTGTAATGTCTTTCAAAAAGTAAGCTGTGTTTTATAAAAGTGAACCTGTGCTTTTTGATGACGTGCTTTTGTATTGAATTGGATATTGTTTGTTTCTGGTTGTCTTAGCATTGATAGAAAAATCCCAGCTCGAGGTGAAAGTAAACAAAGACCTCTTCAACCTGTCCAATTAGTGAGGGGCGGATTCCAGAAGTACAAGCCCAACTTGGGAAGAGGTGTTAGAAGGAAAGAATTACAAATACCAGAAAATAATGAGGATAAGAAAGCTGAAGCGGATGACTTGGAGGTGCAACAAACTGAGTCTGCTCGTCAAGTGTCAGCTTTTGTAAGTATACTAGGAATGGCTACTTTGCCTTTGAAAATGTGATTCCAAGTTACATGTTCTATCTTGGGCAGTTATATTGGAATATTTAACATTCATTCCCTGAAGCAGAGACACCATCTGCTATGAAAGAAATCCCACAAACTCTGAACTGTTGAGATATTGCAGGTACGAAATTAGTGGAGTCTACAACTTACAGTCTTAATGTCTTCTCAGAAATGAGGATCTAGTTTTGATTGGGTTGCATGACAGATGAAGGATTATGTACATTTGAAGTAAGCAGAATGCAAGTTTGTTTTCTATTGCAATACATAAAGATGGGCATTTAGTTCATTTTTTCTTTCCTGCTTGGTTGATTGAAGGCTGTGTTGAAGAATCCAGGAAGTATCAAGAGAAGACATAGGGTAGTCTGTTTTTCTGCAAGAGTTAAAGTCTTTGTGTGTTTATAAATGAAGTTCTGTTTTATAACCTTGCTTGATTCTCCTTTTTTCTTGCTGTTGAAATGGATAATACCTCTGTTTTATTGCAAATCAAAGGTAAAAATGAAGCTGCATCGCATGAAGGAAATGTACTGAGCAATGAGGAACATGCACAGGAAGAGGTACCTCAGGTGCCCTGTATTTCTGAAAACCTATTGTGTGAACAAAGCAGGTAAGGTCAGAGTTTAGCAAAATCATGTATGAAAAGTTTTCCTCTGGTACATAAAGATAAGTCTTTGAAGGTGTAAATTCCTTGTATTTGTATTTCTCTGATTCTTTGTTTTCAGTGCCCATAGGCAGCTTCATCCCTTGTTTTTGGTGCACACTTTTTAGCTAAGGTGAACTACTTTTGGTTTATTTTTGGCTCCTAGTTTTTCATTTGTTTAAAATACACTGTTTGTCTACAGCACCAGGTTTTTGAGTGGTTGGCTCCAACTGTATTCTATATGGAATGAGGGCTGCTCCAACAGTAATTCTTCCTGTTCTGTTATGTTGGGCCACGCTGTTGCAGACTCATGTCAGTGGTGTGGCAGTAGAGGTTGAACCTTCCCACCACTGCTCCATTCCATGTTGTTGCTGTGCAACAGATGGCAGCAGTGGGACAGTCTGACAGCATGGTGTCTGACGTGGACGCGTGGATGAGGCAACAAAGAGTGGAAGATAATTTCTTCATGTGGAAAAAAACTGCAGCCGTTGACATTCGTTAACACTCACTGAAAGTTTACGGAGGCCACGCAGTGGATGTGAGCACAGTGGGGCAGTGGTGGTGTGTTTCTGCAGCAGTAACAGCAGCACCTCTGTTTGTGCAGTTTGTTATGAGCGTGGCATGCAGGTGGTTCTTCATCACCGCTGAAAATGTGTGACAGATGGTGTTGACTGTGCTGAAAAACAGTGATTTGCAGATTAGAATTTGCCCCACTGAGTAGTGTGATTGTGCTCTTTGTAGCAGTTGTGGTTTCCTGGCAAGTAAATAGGAAGCACTACTTTCAGAGTGACATATGCAGCCTAAGACAGTACCTGTTCACTCAGTGCAGCCCAGGCAGGCTGTAAGGCTGGACAGCTGGGTACTGCATCCTGTTCAGATCCCTCTGGATGGCAGCATGAGCATCTAGCATATCGGTCTGATAGCTGAGGGTCGGCTCTTCTGCATCGTCTTGATCATTTGTGAGATGGTAAGGAGGACTGAAGCCAGTATTGACCCCGAAGCCAGTAGCTCTCAGTTCCTAGCCTCGTAACACTCGTAACACTGATCACTACCTTCAGGGCCCACCTGTCCAGCCAGTTTTCAGTCCACCTTATTGTCTGCCCATACAGCCTGTAACTTAGCAGCATCTTTATGAAGGAGTTAGGGGCGATAGTGTTGGAAGCCTTGCTGGAGTCAAAGTAGATGATTTCTGCCGCTCTCTCTCCCTTTGCCTACCAATTATTAATTATTTTGTTATTAATTATTATATTATATTATCAATTATTTATAGCAGAAGATTTATCAGGTTGGTTAAGCTTCTTGTCTTTCCTGGTTCTGGAAGTGGTTTACAGAATTTATCATTGCATCACATTCCTCAGGATTAAGGTGAGGCACAGCAGCCCATAGTTTCCTTGATCCTCCTTATTGCTTTGTTTGAAAGCTTCAGCTTTCTGTTCACTCATCTGAATGTGATTAAAGGAGAGATGAGAATTTTATCTTGTTTAAAAGCAGTAATACCTTGAATACTGGAATTAATGAAGATAGCGTTCCTATGGTTAATTAATCCGGGGGCCCATTGTGGCTGAAACTTTTATCTCTTCCTAACGTCTTAATGTTTTTTCAAAAGTAAGCTAAATGGTCCATTATTGCAGGAAAGCAAATCGTGTAATTTTGTTTTGTTTTGTTTTATTTGCTTTTTAACTCTTTTAACTCTGTTTTGCTAAAGTAAATAAATAAATACACAGAACGACTGAATTCATTTCTAACCGTATGTTTTATGATAAGACAAGCTTGTGGAATGTATTTTGTGGTGCATGGAAAGTTAAAGTTGAAAAATATTGTTTTCTAGGCCCGATATAAAATTAAGTTCTGGAGAAGAGAGCAATCAGTGTGATAGAAAACCTTCACAGCAAGCAAGGGTATCCCTCAGGAACCCAAAGCCAAACCTAACAGGAGCTCACAGAAAAAGGGGTCATTTTGAAGAAGACAGAAACAGAGAGATGAAGACGATGCTGAGCCTAGAAATACAGAAGAGCATTTGTTAGAAAAAACAGGTGTATCGGTGGTAAGTGCTGATCATGTGTTTTGAGCCTCTTTGTACCTCAGTTCTTGTATTTAGCTTCCTAGAACTCATAGCTGACATAAAAATCCAGTATGTAAATATGACAAGTTAAGGTGATGCTTTCATTTTCTGTGCTTCACAATTGGAAATGATGAATCTAAACACACTGTAAAACTTTAGTCAACACTGTATATTTAATATTTCCTGTTTCTGTGCAGAAATCTGTATTACTCTGCCTGTGGCAGGAGGATTGAGCCACGATGATCCTTCAGGTCCCTTCCAAACCAAGCCATTGTATGATTCAGTGATTATCATATTCTAATACCATTGCCATTGAATTAAATGTTTGCTATCCATTTTCTAATATCCAGTACTACCTACAACTCAAATTTTTCTAGTAGTGTGGATCTGTTTATAAGTTGATGTGCATGTGAATAAATATCAGACTTCTTCAATTCCCTCCACACTCCTGAGCTATCTGATATTGATTCCTTTTCTGTCAAAAGTTGTGGCGTGTAAATTAAAGGGCTTTTTGCTGGTGGCCCTTGTTTTTGTGATGGATGACTAAAATCTTTCTGTTACTTCAGTATATTCAAGTTGTGGATGCTCTGTATCTGTAGGCGTTCAAGTCCAGGTTGCATAGGATCCTGGGCAGCCTGATCTAGTGGCTGGCAACCTTGCCCATGGCAGGGCAGTTGTAACTAGATGATCTTCAAGGTCCTTTCCAACCTAAGTTGTACTATGATTCTATGATATAACCTTGGTAAGTACGACATTACTTATGTTTTGTGTGGTGATTTTCTGTGTATTTGAGTAACATTTAAGCTCTGTTCTGTAAACTGGGGTAGTTTGTTCTTTTTAGCTGGCTCCCAGGGCAGGAAAAAAATCCATCCCTCATGTTTTACTCTAGAATGAACAGGTAAGTAACAAGGTTAGAAAACGGAAAATGGTTTATCTTTCCACTTGCTGAAGGGTTACTCTTGATGAGCTGCGTGGAGCTGTGTGTTATTTGGCATCAGTGGGAAACTCAGGCATCATATTTAATACCATCTCATGACACTTTTTAAAAATCTGAAATATGAATGAAAAAAGAGGAACAAAATGAACCGTGCTACCGGATTACAGCTGAACGTGTTCAATGATAGCAGTTGTCTCTTCTGTCCAGCAAAACTCCAGTCACACAGAAGAAGCGGCTTCCTTCACAGAGTCTACAAGGAAACATGATTTTACAGACTCTGAGAAGCCGTCCTGTAAAAGAATCAGGCAGAACAGTAGTTTCCAGTCTCCAGGGATATCATTAGAGAATAAGAGTCAAGTAGAACAAGAAGAGTCTCAGCTTTCTGCACCTCAGCAAAAAAAATCAGATGATCAGACAAGGTAAAACAGCTGATGATGGTTTTTTATGTTCAACTGATTGTTTCTGTTCTTAGACATTAATAACTAGCCATAGTTCTGAAGTGTGTGTGAGAGAGAAAGAGAGCGCATGCAGGATGGTAGCACTAATGACTTCCACCTGAACCATAGCAGAGGCGTGCAGAAATCCCTGCACCCTTTACTCTGTTTGCAGCTTCCTAAAATGAACAGCCAGCACTCTCACCAGCCTACCCCGGAGTCCACTGTGGTCTGAGTAACAGTTCCAGATTTTAAAAGGAGAGCTTTAAAAATACCCATGCTGGGGACAATGGGATTATGAGAGTTATCCAAGCAAACTGTGCGGGAAGTGTCCTCTGTACTTGGTTTCATCTCTCTATCAGTTGACAATGCAAGCTCTTCTAAGGGTGAAATTTGGAATAATTTTTCTTGCTTAGAGCAATTGCGACCATCTCTTTGGGGATGGAAGCGGTAGCTAATTCAAAGGGATTGCGTTCTAAGAAAGGGGAGCCGATAATTAATGATCATCTAACAGTTCTGGTTTCTAGGCATTAGTAAGATGACCTAAAATCTCATAGTTTGGGTTCTGTACTGTGCTTTTAGCAAAGGAGAAACTAGAGAAGTTCCCATGATTTAAAAAGTTTGCAAGCTTCACCTATCTCAAAATGAAAATTAATTTCATTGTTTCTAATAATTCCATATATTGCAGATTTCATACTGCAGCTTCTCAGCTCTCTGAAACTGCTTACTCCATGCTTAAGATCAGTACTTTTGTGCACATGTGAAGATTTGGTTTCCGGATGGAGTAATACCTGAATGCATTTTTGCCAGCGTGTTGCAGGAAGTAACAGGATTGTAGTCTTGATCACAGTGCTCCTTTTCTTCTTTTCTGTTCATTGAGTTGGTTTTTACTTGTGGTGTCTCTTTTAATGTTTTGGATTGTATTAGACTTGATTGTTATTTTTAATATACTCATGTTATGTGCTCTTGCTTTGTGTTCTAGAAGACAACCTAGGAGGTCATCAAATCAGACAGCACTACCAAAACATGGACTGGAGCTGAGAACTGATCCATCTTCTGCTTCTGAATGTGAGGCCAGTTACTGTGAGAAGGGGAATCGAAGACAAGAAGTGAAATCAAGTGTTGCTAGAGGCAAAAGCATGAAAACTGCCCACAGAAAGAAACCTGTGAAGGAGCAGAGAAGTTCAAAAACAAGCAGCCTGGTGACCCTCCGGGCTTCTCAAGGAGATGAGGAGGAAGCAGATGACTTTGAGCCTGATGATGAAGATGAATGTTTTGCTGAAGAGGAAGTAAACAAAGCACCAGTGTTTGTTCCAGTAGGTCTTAGATCTCCTAAACCTATTCCTGTTCAGATAGAGGAGACGATGCAAGAGGTATAATGTAGCTGCGTTCTGTGTCCATGTTTGTTTTGTTTCTTCAAACAGAAGCTTTTGTTCTAATTGCAATTGCTAGTACTTGTTAAGTTTAGTTTGTTAAGAGTAGTGCTGACAGTAGCAAGGATGTTTACTTGACACATGTACTTGGTTTCAGATGAATGTACATCAGCCTGGGATCCAAACAGTGTTATGAACTATCAGTAGGTCTGCAGGGTGCTCACCAGGTAATTAATCTGGGACTGGATTTAGGCACAGTCTGATGTGCTTACTGCATGTTTTGAGGCCTAGGGTGGAGCAAATGGAGCATTTCAGTTCTACATTTGAATGTCAGGGAATGAGAGAGATTACCAGTACAGTTTATGGTTTCTCTGCAGGTTTGTCCTCCTTTGTTCTTGTGATATACTTCCTGTAACATAAAACTTAAGTAATGGGTTAAGTTTAAACACGTGTCTGTTACAAGATACAGCCCTATATCTCTTTAGTTTAGGCTGCAGAGGTTGACACAGCAGTGGAATCCACTCTTTCCCTGTGCTCCAATGTAACCCTTCCACAGGCTGGAGGTATTTCAAGGAAGATCCTGCTCTGTCTGGTGTGGGCAGATCCAAAGCCTGTGGTCCTTACGTTTTGGCAATTATTTTTTCAAAAGCTGTTTTTGGCCTCTCCCATGAACTGCTTTTATAGTTAAGCCTGGAGTAAAGCCCTAGTGTTTAATGTTGAAATCCTTCTTATTTCCATAAATTAATCATACAGTTTCTTGCTCTGAATGACAGTGAGAGAATTTAAAGCAGAAAAAATGATAAAATCAACAAAATCCGTTTGAGTTAAATAACCAGCTCAAAAGGTCTCAGCTGGATAATGTAGATTTTCTGATTCTTCTCATTAGTTACAAGCAGCACTGCCAGTTCTTCCTCCAGTTGCTTCCTTCTTTAACCTGCAGTATTGTTTAGTACTTGATTTGTGGAGGGATTCCGTGAGATGTTCAATGTCTGCTAAGCATGTAGTTTATTAGGAAAAAAATAAAGTATTTGACAGATTTTTCTACCAGGGCTGATGAACTGAAATGCTTTCAAACTAATCTTTACAGCTGGATATATCTCAGTATCCCTGATGTGCCGGTGGCTACTAATGGAGAAGGTCTTTCTCATGTGTCTGTCCAGCCAGTCATACAGGAGGAGGAAAAAGGAAGCACCTTACCAGCTGTAAGAATGCCTCTTTATTTTGACATCTTATTCAGCATTGCCATCTACTTTGGGAACCATCTCTCAGGAACTATTGATAATTGCGTTCTTTCTCCTTGGGGAGCCAGTTGATGAAGGAGACAGATTCCCACTGTGTCCTCACCGTGTCTCCTTCACCTTCCTTTTGTCTCTCTTATTTTATAGCAGATACAAAGCTCTGGCCTCTGACTGGTTTCCAGGCCTGTTTGTGACAGTATAGATATGGAAAACTGTAACATTTTGTCAGCTCCTACTATCTGTTTTAAAGCCAGGGTGACCTCTGGGCTGAGAATTCACCAGGATGCATTACATTAAAATTGCAGACGGATTTTTATGTAAATACCTGATATGTTTTTCTTTTTGCTTAAGGAAGCAACTGAGCATGAAAATCCAGAAGCGGACAAAGGTAGATATGCAATTCTCTTGTTTGTGTCTTCTCCATTAACATGCTACCAATTTGTGGTTACTCTTGGAGAAAATTTCAAAATTCATGTATTTTAGAAAAAAAATGCTTGTGAGGTACTGGACTCTTTCATGTTTTTTTGAACAGGCTTAAACTATCTACATTCTTCTGTTCTCTATCAAGTAGATGGACCAAGCATTGCAAAGTTTTGTTTCTTAGAGTTGGAATGTGCATTTTCTGAGTCCTATTCTGTAGTTATCTGTACTGGGAGAAGAGAAATATTTACAAACCATAGAATCATAGAATGGCTTGGTTGGAAAGAATCTTAAACATTATCTACTTCCAACCCCCAGCTTACAGCTGACTTGACGTGTTGTGAAGTGATAATAAAGTGGCCAGAGTCTAAGCTTTGTCCTCTGTATGTAAGGTCCCTAACTCAGCTCTGACCAGAAGAAAGTACTCTTTCCATAGGAGATATGTGTCCAACCCTTACAGAACTGTTGCTTTTCAGAATTGCTCTCACTTAGGAATTTAATTACATTCTCAGTCTTTGTAAGGAGCACTTGATATTGCCTGGGCTACGGTTTTGGTTGAGGGAGGTGAAATCTGCTGTCTTGCTTTGGTTTATTTTGGTACGATAATTTTGGAGGATGGAAATGTTTAGTTTTGTATGACCAGTTAGTTAGGAAACAGAAGTTGAAACAGGGATATAGTTCAGTGCTATTACGGGTTATGGATATCTGCATTTAAACACTTTCTCCCTTTCCATTCTTGGTGGCTTGGTTGGTTATGAGATGCAGTGGGATAAAGTAAGATGGAAAAGCTCATGGATTGAGATGTAGACAGAGAGATCGTTTTACAAGACAGAAAGTTTATTTTATTGCTAACTAAAAGTAGAGTTGAGTGGTGAGAAGCAGGGAAGACTAAAACACCTCGTCCCCACCACACTTCCCCATCCTGGCCTTTCCCACCTTCAGCTTGACACCTTCACTCCTAACTCCTCTTTCCCCATGCTGCTCGTGAACAGAAGAAGCAGGAGCTGCAGTCAGCCCATAGTACTTTACCTCCACCACACGTTCCTCCTTGTGGTTTTCCACTGGCCTAGTATGGGATCTTTCCCACGGGATGCAATCCTTCACAACTCTTCAGTGTAAGCCTTCTCCACCATATGTCCTCCAGACTGCGTTTCCTTCAGGGGGTGTCATTCAGGGAGTTCTGAATGTAGTGGATGAGAACTGCCATCTGTCCATGAGTATCTTAATTCAGGAATGGCAACAACGTAAAAATGCATTCTGTGCTGTATGGATGATAACATCAAATGCTTTTGGGATGTGGGTACATGAATTTCTTGTAAGTATACTTGTGATTTTTTACCTCTGAACAACTCTGTAGGAATTAGCGATGGAAGCACTGAAGCTGCCATGACTTTACTTGCAATGGGTGATCCAACGTTGCAGTTAAAAGCAAGCACTGAAGGTATGATCTGATTTATGAGACAAAGTCTTCCTTGTGCATTCTGGGTCCACCTAAGGAGGAACAGAGCAGTAGCTGCAGAGCTTCTCTACATGAGGCTGCATAGCAGGAGGACAAGAGTCTGGGATGGGAAAAGCAAAGCACCTTACCAGGTAGTGCCAACTGCATCACTGTGTGTTTCTGAGAGCTATTTAAGGAAGGGTGTGTTTGAATTGATCAGTGTTGGCTGCACAGATTGGACAAAAGGGAGGATCTAGAGTTAAATGGACATAAGTGATCTTTGCAGACCTTTAAATTGAAACATAGGCCTTCCCTTCTGACTAGCTGTAACCTTAGGTTACCAGGCTTTTAGTCTAGTTTTTGGTAGATTTTCATATAGAATTTATCATTTACTTTGACTTTTTGAATATTAACTTTCTAAATGTTGCTGTTCTGTGTTGTTTGCTGTTCTAACTAGAATGGACACACGTGTTACCTGCGCAAGATGAGATGAACGTGGCCAACAGTCTTGTGAGCCACGCTGAGTCAGAGCAAAACAGAGCTCCTTATCAGTGTGCAGTTTCTTCAGCTACTTCTGCCAAGGTACCTTGCAAGGATGGAAGCAACGTTAATGTGAAGGATCGAAGCACTTGTGCAGGAACAGGTGCTGAAGAATATGTCAAGGAAAATGCAGCAGATGCCAGGTTAAATTACTACTTCAATTAATTTGTAGAGACAAATGCTCTGACGCTGCTTACTTTTGCAAGGTTCTCTCTGGAATTTTGTCTTGAATTGCAAGCAATCTTGCTTTAGTGAAAATTTCTCAGCTTGGTAATTTTCTGTGTCACATGGAACCAGCACCTGTATCTTTTCTTTATAATTTTTGCGATGTTGTTCTGTGATTTGAGAGATGTGAAATTTATTCCTCACTCCAGCAGTTAATTTATGTTTGGGAGGGAAGAATGATAGAACTTTCTTGGTATGAAATTGCTGCTAATCCTTAAGATCATTTTCCCAAAGTACTTTATGGCTAATTGGGCCAAGGCAGATTGCTTAACTGTCATTGCTACTGCGCTCTCCATATAGAACAAATATCAAGGAGCAGTGATCTTCTATCATTGTGTTTGTCAGTTTTACTCAGATATTCGTCATAGTTAAAATAGATGGAACTCTTTTTCAGAAAGAATCTAGAGATCATCATGTTCTGTTGTTTGGAAGACTGTTGACTGCTTGAACAAATTATCAGCTTGTACTCTTCTGTAAAAACATAACTGAAGCTTTTACTTAAGTTCAGCAGTTCCTTTGCTATATTTTTAACCAAAACTTAGTAGCATGTGATCAGTGTTAGATCACTGATCATCTCACATTTTCATGTTTCAGTTATTTTGATAGAGGACATACTAGTTTGCAGTAAACGTACTTGTTCCAGTTACCAAAGCAGCTGACGTTTGCTTTTGTTTTGTTTTCTTTTCTGCCAAATAATGCCTCCTCTGTCAGCTGCAGTCTGTGTTACATCTGTTCATTGTCATCTGTTTTACCTCTCTCATCTTTTTTGTACAGCGTCTTTGCTGAGAATATCTTACTGCTAGATGTCAAGAAATCAAGAGCTATGCTGATGGCATTTCTCCTTCTTACCTTTAGCAACAGTTCTCTGCCTTTGGTGAACAGTATGAGACTGGGAAGAGACAGTCTCCAGAAGTCAGATCCAAACACTGGAGTACTGAAGTCTAATGAAAGTGCAGTTCAGAAGCCTCTTAATATGAATGTAGTTGTGGAACAGCTAGACAGTGTTCAATGTGGTAAGTCTGTTTCTTATCCTGGGATTTTAAAATAGTTTCTTCTAGCGGATTCGTGGCTCTTTATAACATAAAACTGAAGTGATTTTTCCAATTCCCGTTCACAGATTACGTGTCAAAGCTATACCACGAGATACTCATTTATTGTAGTTTTATACGTAAACCAAAGCCTCAATTTAAAATTAAATGAAATGCCAAAATCAATTACTGGTCTGGCAATGACAGAAGTACGGCACAGTGTGCTTTCCTTCTGTTGTTAGTGTCATTGCTTTCCATCAGAACTGGAAGGGGAGATGTACAAAATAGTTTTGTTTTTCATAACGCAGTTATGGAAAGTAGTGATATGTAAGGTGGCAAAGAGCACAAGATACCAAGGCAAGGTGTGTAGATCATAAATACCAGACATAAATTTTAACCTACATATATGCCAGCATTTTTTAATAAAGAATGTATGTATATGACGTATATAGGAGTAAACTTCAGTATGTATATTTATACAGAACTACATACATATGCATTAAATACAAAAACTCGTATTTAAAATGATATACAAGAAAATGCTCAAATTGCGTAACGTAACTTATTAATCTTAAAATACAACTTCATATTTCTTAGAGTCTATGGACTTGAGAGGCAGTACAGAAATGCAGGAGGTGGAACAGGTCAGGGTCGGACCAACTTCAAGGGATGCTTCAGGCCTTCAGAATTTTGGAACTAGGATGGAACTTGTCAAGCAAACGGACAACAAAGGGAGGTAGGAAGAAATCGTCAGCTAAGATTCTTCTAAAATAAGAGCTGAAGTGTGTGCATGATGGAGATTGTGTGCTTATGGACACTGTGTGTTAATTGCACAGAAGTTTAATTTAGACTTCTGTTTTTAAGGTTTTTATTTCTCAGATGTTACCTGAAGACTTTTGAGTGTCAATGTTAATCTGTGCTTGCTGTTTCAGTACTTACTGATCAACTTGCTACTTCACTGCCTGCCAACGAACCGTGTCTGGAAGGAAACATTCATTGATGGATCAGTTTGCAAACATTAGTGAGCTCCTAAGCTTTCTTGCTTGGTCGTGCCTTTATTAGTAAAGTCTCAAGTTAGTGGTGTTATGGAGATTTTCTACTGAAATATTTCATATAGATCTGTTTGAATGTTGTGTATGTTCTTTAGTTTAAACAGGTAACTGTGTAAGCTTCTCAGTAAAGGCACAATTAGAATCATATTATACAGAGTTTAAGCCCTTACGCAGGGTACCCTTAATTGGTTTCAAACTATCTGATCATACATCTTACAGAACAGAGAAAGAGATGAAAGATGTTTGTGGAAGTTCTGGGCACTTGTCACCAGAATGTGTGGAATCTCACCTTGGGCCAGAGGATGATCTGGATGAAAGTTCTCTGGACAGAGCTGTGCAAAATCCTTGCCCTGCCAAGGACAGTCAGCGTACAGTCAGCTTTGCTCAGGTAAGTCATTTCATTCAATTACAGCCTGGAAGTGCCCGGTTTCTCAAGCTCTGTAGAGGGAAATATTTGGTGCAAATGTGCTCACCTGTTTTACAGACCTGGAATTTCTGATTCTATTTATTCATTTATTTTTGCACAGGTATAGTCACATTTAACCATGACAACAAGCCTCAGTTTTTAGGATGTCAGCAATAAGTGATGCTTGTTAGCAAGATGTTGAGAATTTCTCAGTTGTGTTGGAAGAAGTACGTGTGACTCCAGTGTCATTCAGTCCAGCCTCTTCCTGTTATATCTCTTTAAACTGAAGTCACATACTGCAGGGACAATGCATTTCCATTGTCACCTTCATTCGCTTTGCTTAAACCAACTTGGTTTTGTTTCAATAAACTTTATCCTTTGCTGTACTCCTTCCCATTTCTATGCATAACTGCCTTTTACATATACCTATTGGACCATGGATATATTTTGCATCTTTAGTTTTGCAGTGGTTGATACTGTTCTAGCATAAAGAATTACCTTATTTTTTCCTGAGGGGGGTTCATTCACTCTTCCCTTGAGACCTCCAGCATTGCTTGATACCAGCATACTTGCAGTTGCTGTGGAATGGCTGAATTGCAGTGACTTGTTTTCTCAGTGCAACCTGTAGATGTGTCATTTTAGAACAGGGTGCAGAAAAGACTGTGCTCGTACTGGAGTGGCAGAAACAGTAGGAGGAGGCAGCTTGCAATGGAGGATTCCTTCTCTTAGCAAAGAACTTCTACTATAGAAGGATGGGTGTGTTGCAGAGCTGGGTGCTTCTCTTTGGCACTTGGTTGTTTTGTAATGGTTGGTGGAACTTACATTCCTAGAGCAATTTGTTATGTGAGTCATCAGTGACAGAGTTGTGCGCTGGGAAATATCAATTTATTTCAAGACATCATCCATGCAGACAGTGAGCTGCATATGAATTACATATTACTCTGGTTGGTCTGGTATCCTTCAGCCTGGAATGCCTTGAAGGAAAAGCTGAGAAAACACAATTTTAGGTTTTATGTCTCTTTGGAGTCTGACATGCTTTCTTTCTTCTTTTGTGGAGTTCTTTGTCAAGCTTACCGTGTTGTTTTATTTCAGATATTTCTAGAATGAAACAAATGCTAAGGATTGTCAGCAGCAACATATAAGCAGCAGAGAAGAGACTTCAGGTATAATTCATACTATATATTTTAAGAGAGCAAAAAAGTTGTGTATCTTACAGTGATGCAAAGATTAATAATAACAAAAAAAGAAAATGTGTTGTTATGATTAAATAATCTACTTAATGAACAAACAGAAGGACCGATAGCTTAGTGTCATTCCCCACTCCTGCTTCTTATTTAAGTTTCATTATTGCAAACTAGACTTGGAAACCTTTCAGATGACTCCTTGAGCTTAGATATTAATAGAAGGGAAGTTCTTGCTCTTTTCTCTCAGCAGTGAACGCCTGCTTATTACCTCTGCCGTGTTCAGCATTTGTTAGAGCTCTTTGTGACACTGACTCACATACCCCTCAAAAACTGAAGGTGGTAGAGGGAGAAAGCCCGTGTATTTTTCCAGCAGCTTAGTGAGCTGTAGTGGCTCCTGAAATGTTGAAGTGAATGCCAGCAGCAGTGAATGTGAGTGGCTGGGCTGGACTGTGCAAGTGTAGAGCAAGAGGAAGAGGAGAATGGGAGGTGATAATTGAAGAAAACACACTTTTCAGCTGCTAATCATTTAAAAGTAATGCAGGGCGCCAAGGTGAGAACTGCTTGTTGGTAAAACAAACTAAAACAGAGCTTGGAGGTTTGGAACTAAGACTTGGGTAAAATATGGGAAAATCAGTGTTAGAAGCCCAAAATACTTTCTTCCTGCCAAATCCACAGGCATGTGCAAAAAGCAGGGTTAATATTTATTGTCACATGTCCATCAGCATGCTCTGATTTTGTGTCTCGTAGAGCATTTTAAGTAATCTTCAATGAGATTAAAAAAAAGTCAAGATGAGTTAAAGTTGGCGTAACAGATCTGCATCATTAAAAATTAGAGCTGTCTGAAGGAATAGAGCAATGCTGTTGCTTTCCATTTTCTAAAAACCTTTAGACACGTGATCTCCTAAAATGCTTTCTAATGGCAGTTGTCTGATAATGCCCATCTTTTTGACTGAATTAATTTTAGTTCTCATTTATGACATATAGGATGGTGCATCTTAGGTTTTCTGCAGATCAACAGGGAAGGGAAAAAACCACTATAGTTTATTTTAACAAACAACAGAACAGCACCACCACAAAGAAAACGCACAGAAATAAAGCAACAGCAGAATTCTGTCACTTAAAGAAGTAACTCTTAATACCTCACAGTAATATATAGAGACAGAGGGCCATCTGGCAACCACGGCTACACAGATTCGATTAAACAGCACGTCTTACACCTGACTGAAAAGCTTCATCCCTACCAGGCATTCTTAATATTGTTTCTCCTGAGGGATAATAAGGATTCTAGTGCAGTGGAAGAGCTCCAGAGTGATATGTATCTTGTCTCAGAAGAAAGCAAGGATGTTGTGTGAAGGATATTCCCAGTGCCTACTTTCATGAAGATCTGCATGCTCATTGCTCGATGTGGGGAACTTGAATAACAGATTTCTGTTACGTTTTTATTTCCCTGGAAAATGATGGTAGTGAATGATGATCGTAGATGTCCGGAGGAAGAAGAACAGACATTCCTTTTAACACTGGTGGAAATCCTTGCTGACTCAGGAGGGTTCGATACATCTGCTTTGCAGGAACAGACTTCAGAACCATTACTACCAGCACCGATACTTATCAGCCCAGTGACATCTGGTGGAACCAGCCTGACTGAAGTGGAGAGGTAAATACTTTATTTTTGACTTTAAATGTACATTAGAGTAGGAGTATTCCTCAATGCAAGGTAACTGAATTATTTCAACATTACGGTTGGAATGAAATCTGTTCAGCTTGGGAAGAAGGGGGGAAAATCAAAGGAAAATATTCTGAAGTACAGTAAGTGCTGCAATTCTTTAAAAAGTCCTGCTATCTCTATGTAAGTTCTCAGGTAAAAATAGCAGGTGTGATGCTCCAGCAGTGCAGAGGGCTTTGTCCTTGTACAAGAACATCTGGTAGGTAAATTTAAACTTGTAAATGCAAATTGCAACTAACCTAAATGCATGGTACAGCACAGTTTAATGCTTGTCGTTATCCCGAGTGGTCCTGTCTGCAACTAACTTAAAAGTAAAAAGAAATGTTTCCTGTAACTCCCTAATGCCCATTTCATGGTTTCTGCTATAAACTAAATGTGCTATGTTACATAGCTGGCTATTAATTTAATCATGGTTTGTATTCGTTGTCAGAGCAATGCTGGATTTATTCTACTTGTGAATTTCAGGAGATTTTTGGACTGAACCTGTTACTGTCTGCTTAGCAAATATTTTCCCCTGCTGGAGAGTGCTAATAACTGAAGGTGTTCATGTTACTGTGCTGTAACACAGTTCCCTTTTTAGTCTTTGTTGGTCTTTTCAAAAGTACATGCGCTGTTTAATCAGTCTCTGAAGAAATCAACAGAAGGAAAGCAGAATTCCCGACAGTACAGTTTTCAATCAGCTGAGCCTTCGGAGGGTTTGGAGATGTACTTCTTGGTTCTGAAGTGAACTTGAAAGAGAGATGGTGGAATTGTAAGCAGCTGGATGACTTCACTGAGCTCTGTTGTGTGCTGTAAAGATTGGGGGTGCGGCTGTACAACTGAATTTCTCCAGCTCTTTCCATACAATGTCTGTAAGATTTTACAGACTTTAAAAGTAGATTGTGAATTCTCTAGTCTTAGCGGTGGTTTTGAACAACAAAATGACAAAAAACTGAAAAGAAAAAAAAAAGCCCTCATCTTTTAAGCCATTTTAATATTATGCTCATTTTTGGACTACGGTGTTATCAATGAAAGGGAATCACTGAAGTTCTTTAATGACTCTCAACTCTTTTACAGGTAATCCTTTCCAAATAAAAGGGGCTTCAACAAATACAAATGTTCTTACTGCTGCCCTGCTGCCTGAGCCTATTACAGCAGGAGATGAGAGAAGCCAGTGTGAAACTTGAGAGAATTCAGGGAAAGCATCGTTTCACAATGTAGCGTCCAGCCAAGAGGAGGTGATGTGCAGGTTAACCTCCAGCAGGAAAACAGAAATAGGTGAACAAGGAAAAGCGGGAGATAAACACGAAGCAGCACAGTTGGAATGTACTGAAAGCCAAACAGAATCTTCTAAAGCTCCATTACTCAGGTATTGACAGAATGTTTCTGTCAGCCTTTTCTGTCAGATGTTTTTCCATACTGAGTCATTGATATCCTCTTTCCAGTTAGTACTACAAGAGCAGCACTGCCCTCCTCTGTGACCTGTAAGAATTATAGGTCTGTCCTCAGAAATTGAAAAGGATTAAACTGTCTCCTTTGAAATTTGGAGTGTTTTAGACATTAAATAGGCAGATTGACCAAGGGATGATGCTACTGATGTACGACCTGTTTAGGCACTGACAGATGCCCCTTCTGATACAGACATCCGTGAGGCCGTAAGACAGACTTGGGGTCATTGTTTTTCCTAGCTCAGTCTAATGCTTAGATATGCACCCATCCATTTGTTACGATTTTCGGCCTCCTGCCAATAAGATTTGGTTTTGATGCAGTACTCGCCATGTTTCTACAAGTACTAATTTTGTCTTTTCCCCATGGGACTTTCTAGCCTGACAGCTCAGAGGATATTGTTCTGATCTGTCCATCCAGCTGTTTGAATTATGTTTTCTTGTTTTAATATACCATTCTACAGTATTTAAATGCTTTAGTTTCTTCTCTCTGTTGTACTTGTGCACACTGTTTCTGACTGTTATTTGTATCTGGTATATCTGCAGCAGCTGGGAAACGATGAATTGAAATGAAGAATCCTTGCTTTCATACAGTTTGTACCTCCTCTATCCTTACTTCATTGCTGTGCCTTCTGATGTTACATTATGTTTATATTATATGGTGTTATATTGTTTTTCCCCACTGATGACGTGACGTGTGCTCTTCTGAGTTCTTCCTTCTCTGTTCCTCTCAGAAACCGTTCTGAACATCTGGTAGTTACAGGCTCTAGTTCAGAGACGAGTTACATATTCTTGTGCTCAAGGGTGGAGGTTGTTCAGTGTTCCTTTAACGCTTCATAAACTCCCATGTGCCAGAATAGTCAGTAACAATCCATTGGGATTTTTATCTTTAATTTGCAGAAAAAGCAGCTCTGAACTTGCAGAAGAAATGCAAAGGAGGAGAGGAGAGATCCCAAACCCACAGATGGGGACCACAAAGCAAAGTCTGAAGGAAACAACTCCGTCTAATAAGGATGATGGAGAATCTTGTTCCTTTCCCTCTAGAAGCACATTGTCATTTGTGGAGTATGACAACGTAGCTGCTGATGCTGTAGTTATGGTATGTTTGCTTCTGAATGTCTTTGCATTTCTGAGCTGTGAGAAACAACGAATTAGTCGCTTCCAGGTGAGCAGGGGGGCATGCTGTGTTCAGGTTCTGAGAGACTGATCTGCTGCAGGAAATGGTTTCTGTCTGGTGCATGTCTAGGAAACTTAAAGGGGAAACAAAGCAGCCTTCTCTGTGCACGTCTATCTATGAGCATTTTGGGTTCTCGGGAAGTTGTAGCCCATTTTTCTACTTGTGCAGAAGTTGCAGAAGGTTTGCATCTACGTATGCTTATACTTGCTTGCAAATGCGCTCTGTTATGAGTAGCCTTTTCTTTTTCTATTAGGCTCCACATAATGAACCATCCAAGAAACCTCCTCATTGTGCTGAAGATCAAGAGAAGGAAGAGGAGCCAACCAAAAGCTCAGAGTATTTTTTCAGTGACATCTTCATGGAAGTAGATGACCCAGAATAGTGAACTGGCTTTATAAAAATGTTGGGATCTTTGTGCAACTAAATAAAAAGCTATTATTTTTTAGGAAAATGTTGATTGTTTTCATATTAACTATGCCAAATTTAGCATCAATTACTGTTAGTAACTTCCATAAGGATGGAATCATTTTCTTCTACATGGATGTTTTCAGAACGTGGACATAAGCTAAACAACTCCATTGGTGTCATTGGACCAGAACAGTGGCTGCAGGATTAATTTTCACTTGTTTGGATTTTGATAATAAGTGCACATTGTCTTCCAGAAAAGTGCAATGCAAACAATGCTTATTCTTGTGACGAGCTGCTCCTTTGGATTTAATGCTGAAGACTGCGGTACTGGTTGTACAAGTTCTTTACTTCTTTTTGTGAAGTATGCTGTATTAGTGTGTTAGGAAGAAAAAACGAACCTTTTATTTGCAGAGTAATCTCTGTAGATCAGGCTGCAAACAAGGAAAGTACTGTCATAAACACATAGTTCTGTTCAGCACTGCGGGTATTTTTATTAGCATCTCCAAATTATGTATTTTTGTATTGAAGAAGACTTGCATAAACTAAAAGACCCTAGCCTGAAAAGCCCAATGACTTTAGCTCCTTTAAAATGTATAGAGGAAAAACCTGGATAACATTTCATTTATACAATGATAGTCTTTGGAACTGTCCCATTGGAGTGATAGGAAGAGTTAATGTTTCTCAGTATAAATGCCAGTTTCCTTCTGTTGCGATTCAACCCAGCAGGAAGCTCAGCACCACACAAAGTGGGATGAAGGAGAACAGAAGTTGTGGGTTGAGATAAAAACAGTTTTCTAAGACAGAAAAGGAGAACGAAGACAAACATGCGATAACATCAACATCTCTACAGCGCAACTACTTATCGCTCAACACCCAGCTAACAATACAGCTGCCTGCTGACTGATGCCCTGCTAGCAACTCAAGGTCTCACTGCGTGCCAACTGATGCCCTGCCAACTGCAAGCAGCAGCCCCTGCCCACATCTTTACAGCCTTCTGCATCATGTCGTGTGGTGTGGAATAAAGCCCTTGCTCCGTCCAGACCAGCTGTCCCGGCTCCATCCCGTGTGGTGGCGCTTCCCGACTGAGCCGTGGGACTGCAACCATCTCTCAGCAAGAACCACATTTGTGCTGTCAGCGTTGTCTCAGCTGGAACCAGGACAAATTCTGCATTGAAAACAAAGGGGTCAGATGCTGCTGCTGCTTCTTTCTGCACGTAGGTGTGTGTGTCTGCAGGGATGTCCTTTGTTGCACTTATTCAGAGCAGCGCAAACAACTGAATCTAACCACAGTGAGCTTGCTTGAAGGATTTGCTACTTGGAGGCAGCTGTATTTGAAGCATTTTCCTCGTGTTTCAGGTCTGCTTGCTCGGAAGAGCTGTGCGCCGGGATCTGGACGGGACTCGTGCCGGCTGTCTAATGGCCGGCGTGCTTTCTGTTTGCAAGGAAGCTGTGGCGTCGTGTAGGTGTAAATGGTGTGAATAAAGTCTGTTCTCCGAGCTGCGTCCGTCCCGCTGTGTCTCCCTTTCCTGGCGCGGGTGGCGGCCCGGCCCCTCCGTGCATTGGCTGCGTTGTGGGGAGTGCTGTGCCCGGTGCCGTGCCGCCGTGCTGTGCCGTGCCGCCGTGCTGTGCCGTGCCGCCGTGCTGTGCCGTGCCGCCGTGCTGTGCCGTGCCGCCGTGCTGTGCCGTGCCGCCGTGCTGTGCCGTGCCGCCGTGCGCCGCCGTGCCGCCGTGCGCCGCCGTGCCGCCGTGCGCCGCCGTGCCGCCGTGCGCCGCCGTGCCGCCGTGCGCCGCCGTGCCGCCGTGCGCCGCCGTGCCGCCGTGCGCCGCCGTGCCGCCGTGCGCCGCCGTGCCGCCGTGCGCCGCCGTGCCGCCGTGCGCCGCCGTGCCGCCGTGCGCCGCCGTGCCGCCGTGCGCCGCCGTGCCGCCGTGCGCCGCCGTGCCGCCGTGCGCCGCCGTGCCGCCGTGCGCCGCCGTGCCGCCGTGCGCCGCCGTGCCGCCGTGCGCCGCCGTGCCGCCGTGCGCCGCCGTGCCGCCGTGCGCCGCCGTGCCGCCGTGCGCCGCCGTGCCGCCGCGCTCCCCCCTCTAGCAGGTAGGCTGGGCCGTGCCGCCCGGCTCCCCTCCGGCCGCCTTAGCGCCCGAGCGCTGCTCCTCGGCGTCCCCGAGTGAACCCTCCGGCGCTGTGCGGAGCCACCCGCAGCCGCCGTGCCTCGTTCGGGGAGTCGGCGCACCGCCACCTGCTGCCGCCTCCTCTGTGCGGCAAATCTCCGCTGCTGATGCTTCGTGCGGGATGAGCTTCAAGGGTTACAGGAACTGCTCTGGGACTCCTGTATGCATATATATATACGTGCCACGGTTGGCTATAGGGGTGTGTTTAGGTACACGTATGTAAACATGTGGAATAGCAAGTCATACGTGCGCATGTGTTTGCATCTGCAAACAAACAAGCACAAAAGCAGCAGCTGAATAAATGCATTTACTCTGCTAAGCTGTCGGTGGGTTTGCGTTGGTGTGAGCACCTTTCAATCTCAACATCCAAATAACTCTCTGTAGAACACTTTATTTTCACTTCCATTTTTAGCTGCCGTGTATTTGGGCAGCAGTTTGCAATGAGACTCAAGACAGGGAAGGTGGCTCTGTTCCACGAGCCCACCTGTGTGCGGTGGGAGCGCATTTACAGGCACGAAGGGCTGTGAGGTGTTCAGCAGTCGGAGACAAGAATCACGTGCAGGGAGTAACAGTGCAAACACGAGAGTGCGTGGCAGTGTGTGATGAAGGTCTGGCCGTCTGTTTGCTGTTGGCCCTTCTGGATGTCAGGACAGCCAGACAGGTTGTCCTTCATCATGTGCACTGTGCTCTAAGGATTGGCTCTTACGGCTGCTTTGGTTGGGCAGCAGTAATTCACTGCGCTCATTAGGATCTCAGCATCAGTCTGTAACTTCCACTTCTTGGTCCTGCTTTGAGTTCCTAGGAGCCCTCGCACTAAGAGCAGACTTTTATAGACCCGACTGGTGCAGAGGCAGCTTTACAGGAGGAAAGTGTGTCCGTTCGCTTGCGTTCTGGGCATTAATTAATGAAGGGGCCACAAAGATACAGCGCAACTGACAGGTTCAATCCTGCATGGAGCCATTTCTGCCTGTGTTCAAAACCTATTTTGTCCTATTTCCAGGTGAATATTTACTGCCAGCAGTGTGAGGAGAAGCCGAGTGTGCTCAGAGGAAACAGGCTGACTGAATAAGGGGGGACAGTGCCATCTGTGTGCAGTGCTGGAAGGTGGGCCAGCTGCCGCTCAGACACACAGTAACACAGAGTGCTGTGACAGAGTTGGACAGGGATGGACTTTCACAGGACAGCAGCTCTAAGTGCTCTTGTGAGGGACTGAGATCAGGGTTTTTCTCAGGTGTGTGACTGCAGTCGCTGTTCAGTCCATCACAGGGTGATGCAGTCAGACTCCTGGGGCTGAGGGGCAAGAAGGGCTTCCTTGACAAAGTCCTGGGCAACCAAAACGCTTTGAATGCAGAGCGCCTGTGCATGTGTTTTCATGCCGTTTGCCCTTCACATTGTGGTGCCTCTCTGTGGTTCAGAGCTAAGCAAACCAACCTGCAGCACTTGCTACTTCCTAGGGTGACCCTAATCCTACCTGTTCACCTGTTGGATATTAAGTCTCCAGGTTCGGGGGTTTGTTTGTCTTTTGGATTAGGCTTTCCTATCTCCTAAATGAGAATTAGACAGGACTGATTTTTCTCACGCTGCAGTTAATGCATCTTGCAATGCACGCTGCACTTATACTTTGCAAAGAAGTTACATAGGTCATTAACCTTCCAGCACAGGAGGCACAGCAGCACTTCATTTGAGTACCCGTGATTTATTTTGCAAAGTTCTATTTGTGAAAGGCAAACAAAATGCACAGCAGTAAGTTAACAAAACCTGAAAAACAGAGTTTGAACATCAGAAATTGCTGCAGTCAAAGCCATCTGAGAATCCAAGTCTCCAGGAAACAAGTAAAGCAAATCCTCTCCAGGACTGTGCCCTGGGGGCTGCATTGGTGCAATGGCTGTCAAGCTTGAGGCTATTCTGCGGCGCAGAAGCAGGCAGTGGTATGAGCTGTGCTTTCCTGCCAGCTGTGCTGAAGCTGGGATTGACGTTTCAATCTCTTGCAGGTAGGAGACTTGGTGAGCATTATTGCTATGCCACCAAAGGAGCTGAGCCCCTGGTGGAGAGGCAAGCGTGGCTTTCAGGTAGGCACACGCTTCTGACTAGAGAGCCCAACTTCAGTAGAGTCTGGAATCTCAGCTTGGAGCTGCTCTGCCTGCACAGGATGGCTTCCGGATGCAAACGGTTGCCCTGTGTCGGTGTCAGAGGACCTTCCCTTTGGCTCTGGGCTGGGGCTAATGCCCAGCTGTCTTTTTGTTCTTGTTACAGGTTGGATCTTTCCCTGGTGAGTGCGTGGAACTCATCAGCGGAAAGGTTCCCGAGTCCCTGGTCGCTTCATTGCCAAAGCCAGGTACACATGTTACATTTGACAATGCGGGTTAGTAAGCTGGGGTCAGAGCGTGGCTTTCAGGGGGTTGGTTAATGCCCGAGTTGAGCAAGATTAGCAAGGATGACTGCATTAAGGTCCATGGGAACACGGAGAGATCTGGCCCAATCCCACTGTGTTTATTCCTGGGCTTGGGGAAGTCACAGAATCCTCCTGGAATGGCTTGGGCTTGGAAGGTGCCTAAAGGATCATCCTCAGGCTCCAAGGCCCCTGCCTCAGTCTGGGTGGCCAGCCTCTGCATTTTGTAGGAGACGAGAGCAGGGATGGGGAAAATCCGTTCCTGCGTGTCCTTGTTGGGAATGTTCTTCCCATTGTTACGTGCTCTGCCTCATCCAACCGATCCAAGCCTGAAACGAACTGGTTTCTCTGTTTTGTTGCGCAGTGCCGAAGAAACGGGGCAAGCTCCCACCCTTCCTTCGTTCGGTGGTGAAGGCCCGCCCCAGGAGATCGGAGCAGCCGGAGCCGGAGAAGGAAGGGGTGTTTGGGTGTGACCTGGGGGAGCACCTTCTCCGCTCTGGCCGTGATGGTAAGGAACAGCCCATTGCTGAGATCTTCCTCGGTTGGGCATCTGAAGATGATAGGTCGTGGCATTTCTGGAAAGCCAGGAAGACATCTCTGTGCAGTTTCCTCACAGCTGTCTCTGCCAGCTTTCTCCTCTAAGGAGGAAGCAAGCAGTGGCCCGTCTGGGCTTAGTTGAATGGGATGGGAGAAGAGCACGGCCTGAAGCAGAACTTGAGTAAGAAGCTGAGCTAACCGCTGGCTCTTGTTCTGTAGTCCCCCAGGTCCTGCAGAGCTGCGCCAAGTTCATCGAGCAGCATGGCGTGGTGCGGGGGATCTACCGCCTGTCCGGCGTGGCGTCCAGGATCCAGCGCCTACGGTAAGAGTGCTGCGACTGACACAGCTGTCAGCAGGGGCACGTGCCATGCTGCGGGCGTTCCGAGGAACCCCTTCCTTGTCTTGACTGTATTTGGTGTGGCTTTGGACTTGCTTTCCTCTTTCTCAAAGCCCTCTGCCCAATCCTGTGTCCTTCTCTGCAGCCATGAATTTGAGTCGGAGCAGGTTCCCGAGCTCAGCGTCCGTGACATTCACAGCGTGAGCTCCCTATGCAAGATGTACTTCAGGGAGCTCCCAAACCCTCTGCTGACCGAGCAGCTGTATGACAAGTTCTCGGTAAGCTCAGGGCAATGTCTTGGAAATGACACGTACCTCTTCCCTGGGCATCGTGGCTGATGGTTGCAGCAGTGCCCCAGCTCCGAGGTCTTATTTCTGTTAGCCCCACGAGGCATGTCTTTGCCACCTCCTGCCTCTGGCTGATGCCACTTCTGGTGGTGCCAGGAAGTGCTTACTTAAACTATACACGACGCTTGCGAGAATTCCCTTCCCTTTGCTATTCCCGCCTGGTGTCTGAATCCCTTCCTGCCTTTTTCCAGGACACTGTTTGCGCAGCTACAGAGGAGGAGCGGCTGCTCAGCATGCAGGACGCCATCCAGCAGCTGCCCGCTCCTCACTACAGGTCAGTGCTGCGCTCGGTCTGCTGAGCTCAGCCCTGCTGCCTTTCAGAGGGCCATGATGCGATTCCAGGTGTTGCCTCACGCTGGCAGCATCATGCCTGTGCACGCTGAAGCGGCTGAAGGCTGCGTCGGGTTGGTTGACTGGGTCAGTTCCTTGGCATGGGGGCACGGTTGGTGCAGCCGATGGCTGCGGCTGTGCTGTGCTGGGGCTTGGTGCTGCAGCGTGGTGGCACTTAGTTTTACCTACTTCCTATTCGGGGACAGTAGCAATGACAACAACCAGCATGAAGTGAGGTTTGTTTTGTGCGCTGCAGCACGGCTTGCTTTTTGGTGCTGAACATCTGCCCCTCTTGTTTTCCAGGACGCTGGAGTACTTAATGAGACACTTGGCGTCTCTGGCCGGGAACTGCTCCGTCACCAACATGGGTGCTCAGAACTTGGCCATAGTGTGGGCTCCAAACGTCTTAAGGTAAACTTCTTCTTCCGTTTCAACACGATGCTTAGTTCTGCTCTCCCCCAACCTCCAGGGGCACAATTTCTAGATGACAGTTTCTAGTCACTTGTTTAGCTGGGACTGCTGTGTCCCTGATGATCCAGGAGAATTTCGTCAGTGGCATCGCTGATTGCCCACTGCGGAAGTCTCCTGAGCCCAGTTTGACAGTTTTTGGCTACAGAAATTCAGACTGGGGGAAATGATCTTGGGGAAATGACTTGTAAGATCTGCCTTTTCTTCAGATCCCAGCAGAGCCAGTCTGCCTCCACCTACGGAGAAGCTGCCTGCATGGAGCTGCAGACACAATCGACTGTGGTGGAGTTCATCATTAGCCACACAGATGTCCTCTTCAGCTCCAAATCCACACCAGCCGTGGGAGAGGGAGCAGGTGAGTGTCTTCCTCCATTAGCTTGATGTTGATCTGACACCTTGATCCAAGCTGCCTTGGATCTTCTCCAAGACCTTTGAAAATGCTCTTACTGTTGAAGAGACAGCAGGCTTCTGGGCTTAGATTAGAATATGGTGCCCAGTTCCTGGGTCCTGAGTGTCCAAACCCATAACTTACATGGAGAAAACCATCACTGCTGTTAAGATGTTTTGCAAGAAGGTGAAGCTTGATAGAAGTGTGGCAGCAAAGCTTTCTGAGTTCCCAGTCCGCTAGTTTTTCTAGGGTTTTTGTTTGCCTGTTATGATACAGTGAGCTGCTCTTAATTGTGGCTGTGTCCTTTGCCACGAGCATACCTCTAGAGCACACGGTTCTTTTGAGCTCCTCTTCTTCCAGTGGCTCGGATAAGAAAGTCTGAGAGAAATGCAGAACTGGGATGGCTGTGCTGCTGCTTTCTGATCCTCCCTCTTACCTGTGGTTTCCCCTTGCAGGGCACAGCTCTCTGGCCGAGCCCAAGATTGTGTGGGATTCTCCTCCTGCCACAAAGCTGCTCACGCTGCAGGAGGCACAGGCAGAGAGGAGAGGACAGAGCAGCTCTCCCACGGCGACGCAGAGCAGCGATGTCGAGGTGGAGGAAGGACCCACAGCTGATCTGAGGATCTTCCACACAGTCCTTGATTTTCCATCTGAAAGGTAAAGAGGACTTCCCTTTCCAGCCCCTGTCATCATTGGTCGGGTGGGTTTTATTGGTTCATTTTTTGTCCATTTTATATATATGAGCCTGCCAGCTCCTGTCCTTTCCGGCTGTGGAGCCTTTGCTCCTATGCTGCGCATCTTGCTTGCCATGGTTGAGAGGAGTGTAGCCAGCAGGACTTGAGGGTTGAGCTGTAGGAATGGAAGCGTCCTCTGCAACTGTTGTCAAGGGCTTGGAGCAGCTCTTCCCTCACCCTGCACCACGACTGGCAGCATGCTCTGTTTTCTCTCTCCAGACCAAGCGTGCCCAGCACGAGGAAGCAGTCACCAGCTGGCAGTTGGCGTTCCTGCTTCTGCCTGGGCAAACCATCCCCTGCAGCTGAACGCCAACTGCAGAGCAGTGCCAGGGAGCCCTCAGAAGCAGAAGTGTTGGTCCTGGCAGGTAAGGGTGCAAATCCAGCTTTCAAAACACTGCTTGTCAGCAGCACAGGTAGGATTCATGCTTTCAGTGGGCTTCCACCTGATCCTCTCCAGGACTGTGTCCTAAAAGGAAACAGATCAGAAAGGTGAGCTCTTCCCCCCTTGGAGCACCCACCCACGTAACGTCCATGTAATTTCTAAGGATGCTGCCCAGACAAAGACTGAGGATGCTTCAGGAGAAGACCTTCCTTGCTAAGCCAAACAGAACAAGTAAGGTACCAAAAGATTTAGAGCTAATCTAAACCTTAAAGCATATAGGACCTTACAGCATCAGCCTTAAAGCGTAGAAGCATGACCAGCAGGTGGAGGGAGGTGGTGCTGCCCCTCTACACTCCTCTCACTGAAACCCCATCTGGAGTACTGCATGCAGTTCTGGAGCCCTCAACACAAGGAGGACCTGGGGTTGCTCAAGCAGGTCTAGAGGAGGGCCATGAAGGTGATCAGAGGGGGCTGAAAGCACCTCTACTATGTGGACAGGCTGAGAGGGATGGGGCAGGTAGCAAAAGAATGAGGGGAAATGGCTTTAAACCAGAAGAAGGTGGATTTGGATATTTTGACTACTGTGAGAACTGTGGGTACAATGCTTGACAGACTCATTGTAGTATAATAAGCTTGAATTACTTACAAGGCATTAGAAGTCCTCTGAATTAAGACTGAGAAAATATCACAGACTTGAAGAGAAGCACTTTTTCCCCTTGTAGGTAGATTGTTCTCTTTATTCCCTGTACCTAAAAAGAAGTAACAGTGACTCCACAGATGATCTCTCCTAGATAAAACTTACATTTTACATCTATTCTTACTGAAGTTATACAGAAAGCTTGGAATGCCATTGTTGACATTAGTACAGCATCTCCAGAAGCGCTCAGTTCAGCTTTCCTCATTTATTTCCAGAAGTTACAGGAATGAATTTATTTCTTTAAGTATTTGTGAACTGTAATTCCCCAAACTTGCTTGGTTCTCTGAGCCACGTGTTGATATTTTCCACCTCTTAGTGAAACATTTCACTAATGTGAGTTAAGCCAGCATGTGACATCTGTTGTTCGTCCATAAGTTTCTGTTTTGAGTCTGCCTGGACTTCCAGAGACCAATAAGGATTTTAGCATGGTAGAACAGAACATAGAAATAACATAGAAAGGCTGAGAAGACACAATTAAAGGAGAAAAAAGAATAAATGTGAACGTTTATTACCTCTGATGTTAATGCTGAGAGACTCTTCTCCTGTTGTGAAGCACAGAAAGCTCTGTTGCACAGTCTTCATCGAGGCGTCCCAGCTGCAAGAATAAGACCTATACTGAGGAAGCAGCTTTCAAGTCATCTCACAGCCCAGTCTCACCGTGATAGTGCTCTGCTATGCAGCAGTCAGTAATTAGCCATGATTTCAGATGCTTTTCTAAGCAGTTAGTGTTATGGCTACCTATTACAAGGAGCAAACAGAAAGAGCCATCCAACTTCAGCAACTAGTCCCTCTGTGGCAACAGGTTCTGAGCTCTGAATTCAAGTACAAAACCTGTCAGCAGATGAGACTTTTGACTAGAGCAGAAGTGACGCTTCTGTCTCCTCTTCATCACTAGTTACACGGCATGCACAGCACAGCTGTTCTGCAGAGAAACAGCGCCACCCAGTGACCAACGGCAGCCATTGCCTGCAAATACACGGCAACTTCCCAGTATCTGCAGCAACCATCTCCCCACACGTGCACTTACTGAACCAGTGAACAGCATCAGAAGGACCTTGCACGAGACAAGGGTGACTTAACAGTTGTTTAACTGCAGTCCGCTTCTTTGGGTCTACCTAGTGGGCAGAAACACTCGAGCTGTTACTTACAGCACTGAAAAGAACTGGAGACAATTCTTCTATTCCTAAGAGCTTCGAGGTGCCCAGAAGCACAAACAGAAACCAGCAGTATTTCATCACTTCACCTAAAGGAAGGTCAAACACCTGAGCTGGGAAGAGCAGTTACAGAACCTGTGGTTACAGCAAACGTTCCACGAGCACTTTGTATTTATGAGACTGCCCAGATAGAGCTCAAATGCACACTGAGTGTGTTCAGCTTTCTTTATGAGACATCTGTTGTTTACAGACCGGTTTTAGTTCTACAGCACAATTAAGAACAAGCAAGCTGCTTGAAGACTGTTTAATTACTAAAATAGTAATTATTTCTATTACCTGTAACTAGTACCATGTTTTTATTTGAGAATTTCAGCACAAGGCAACGCTCACCTTTTCTTCATGGCATGGAACAATTTAACTTGTTCAAACACTGAATAATTTCCAGGTACTCCACCAGTGTTTTGAGCTCCTGCAACAGCATCTTGTAGATCCATCTGAACAGAAGCGGCTCTTTTTCCTGTAGCAGTTGGTGAACTCGCAGGGTACTGCGAGGTGAAAGCCATTTGGGAGCAGCGTATCTTCCTCTCTGCAATAAAACAGTTTAATGAAAATGAAATAACTAAAATAAAAGAGGATTTAGAATGAACCTTGAACAACTATTTGGATGGTGCTGACATCTCTTTACTTTCCAAACGTAGGAACAGACATATGCAAAATCAGCCTTAAGAATCACTTGAATAAATTCAATGGTGAAATGAAGATGTGCTTGGCTGAGGGCAATGCTGGAAGGCAAACTGCTCACAGGAGCTGCAAAATGCATGAGATCACACCAGACATACTTTGTTCTGACCACAGTTGTGGCACATAGTCCTTCAGCATTCCCAACATGAAATGATGTGGAGCATCACAGAAACACTGCGCACAGACACGATGACCCTGATTAGATTCAAGCAGCGGGCTTAAAACAAGTCAGAGTTTTAGATTCCAGGACATTTCAGGGTCTATAATGTGTGAAATTCAGTGACACAACAGTGCCCAGGTGCCTGCGTTTCAAGCAACCTTCAGATCACAGCCACGTAAGATAAAAGCAAATTCAGTGCAGAAATAGCAAGCCTGTATCTTAATACCCGTAAGATTATCCACTTTTTTACTGCAGTCTGATTAAGTTCTAAAACTTGCTCATCCCAGTTCACTTACACAAGTTCCACCAATTCAAGCAATGCAGCTCTGAGATCCTGTGTATGTGAGGCAGGTAGAACTGAACAGTGCAGAAATGATCTCTGACAGCTCTAAGAGCTCCATTCTGCTTGCAAACTCTCAGTCCAAAACTATTCACAACTCTAAGGAAACGAACACCTGAAGCAGTTGGATCATCTGCCATGTGCCGCGTTCGGCTTCTTGGCATCATGATGAACACAAAGAGTTTTCTGCTGCCCTGCAGAAATGGACAAAGTCCTGCTCACAAATGGACCAAGTTTCAGTGTACAGACAGGCCTTTCTACCCACAGCTCAGCATGTTCTGCCATCTGAACAGCAAGGCCTCTTGTCAAGCTCAGCTATTTCCCTTCTCAGTGTATTCTAGCACAACTGATACCCAATGTTATCCTCCTGTAGAGTGCCATCGTATTGTCATCGTCCAAAGGAAAAACCCACACAGCAGAGCATACAGCAGTACACCCATGCTCCAAATATCCGCCTGAAAAACAAAAAGACAAGCTTACAAACCTGAAGCACCCAAAATGGCTTACTGACAGATTGCATTGTCTGTCCTTGCCAAAGCCCACACACAGCCCATGAAAAGCTGGCTCTTTCCCTCAGCAAAAAAAACCTTACAGTCCCAGAGAAAGCACGTAACCCTCATTCAATTGTTCTTCCACTCAACTTAGAGCGCTACTAAAACCAGTATCTTCATCTTAGCTCATCACACTGCTGCAGTTCCTTTGACCAGGATTTCACTGGCACAAATGAAATCAAAGCCATCACAAGGGATTTAGCACAGTTGTGTGTTACTGGCTACGAGAGCTGTCAGCACAGTCACCTGTAAGGCTTTGCTGCTGTTCTACTGATGTATAGGCACAACAAGGTTCACACACCTCACAGTGCCAATCTCTGAAGCTGCTGTTTTGTAGAGCCCCAAAGCAGTCGCTTGAGACAGTTCAGGATCAGCCAGAGACAAACCAGCCAGCTGTGTGAACTGAGACCAATTGCACTTCTCTAGTCTGCGGCCACTGACAGCTTCTGAGAGCTACCAAGCAATGCAGCCTAGCAGAATCCAGAAGGGAAACCAAGAGAGCCTACCTGAGCTCCACTGCGTTTAAATGCTCCGTGCAGAGGGGAGGGAAAGAGGGTAAAACAAACACCGGTCTACATACCTCTGAGCCAGTATCCACTTTGCCCTGGATTAGCTCTGGTGCTGAAGAAGCTGGGCTTCCACAGCATGTGCTCAGGCGGTAATCAAGGCCTCCCTGGAATAACACAAAGAATAGAGAGAAACATTGGCTTTAACAGAGTTGATGTCTTCTGGGAATAACACTCCAGAAGCCTCAGAGGCTTCTTCTCCTGTGTATATTTTCATTCATCTGACATTTTGCTTTCATTCAATGTGACCTCACTAAGCAAGTATTGTCTAAGACCGTGAGTATCACGTAAATGTGCAGATCTCAAGCTGCTCACTTATCCAGTGCCCTTGGCATGATGCGTCTCTGGCCGCGTCGTCCCCTGGGATATGTAGTTCTCCTCCAAGAGCTGAGTACTCGGGATGCTGCCATTCCACAGAACTGGAGCATGAACCTTCCACACTTCCGCATACCCTCTGTTACACTTGCACATACCCTCTGTTACACTTGCACATACCCTCTGTTACACTTGCACATACCCTCTGTTACACTTGCACATACCCTCTGTTACACTTGCACATACCCTCTGTTACACTTGCACATACCCTCTGTTACACTTCTGTGTGCCATTAACAACTACACTTTCTTATACCACCAAAACAGTTTGCCACTCTTTGTACCCTCAGTTAATGATTCATACTGCACATGATGTCATGATGTAGAATATTGACAGCAACAGCACAAAACCAGGACAAACCTCTTCGTAGAAACTATTGCTGAAGAAAATTGTTTTTGCCACAGAAGTGGCTGTAACAGAACAACAGGGACTACTTGTCACCTCCACAAAGACTGCACTAGTACCTTCTCTTCAACCTAAGGAAGTAACTACATCCACACGGCTGATTCAACCCACCACTGTGCTGCTTTATATGAGAATGGCTGAACGATCTGCTTACGGTTACCCAAAACTCACTGGAAAAACTCTAACCCCGTCATTCCACACGCAGAAGGAAGTCAGTCTACACAAATGACTTACAAGGCTCTGCGTGTTTGATGACTGCTGCTCCAAAAGTAATGCCTTCTATTTTGTTATGTCGGCCCACAACGTCAGAGGTGGATGTTGGCGGGATGGCAGCAGAGGTTGAATCTTCACACCAACGTTCTGCTGGGGCCATATGACAGACGGCAGCAGAGGGCCAGTATGACAAGATGGCATCTGACGTGGAAGCGCGTACGAAGCAGAAACGAGTTGCTGAATTCCTGCATGCAGAAAAACCAGCACCCAACGACATTGATCAACTCTTGTGGAGCACAAAGAGTAGATGTGAGCACGGTGAGGTGGTGGATGCCGTGTTTCTGCAGTGGTGACAGATGTCACCTCTGCTGGTGCAGATTTATATGAGGGTGGTACGCAGGCCCTCGCTCGTCACCAATGAGAATGCATTGCTAATGGTGGTTACCATGCTGAAAAACGGCGCTTGGCAATGGAGCATTCGCTCTACCAAGTGATCCATCAGTTGTAGTTTGCACAGGAATAAACAGGAGGCATTACTTTCAGAGCAACCTATGCAGCACGCACAACGATGCGAAACGGAAACATTTCATTAAACGACAATTGCCACGATTTTCAAGCGTGGGTGCTGAATGAAACCCCTGAGCGATTCTTAAAGGGCGGAGGAAGAAATGAAGCACGTCTGGTCAGCTCCAAGACAGAGCTGCGTTCTGGGCTTGACACAGACATCAGTGCCGACTGAGCTCTCTCCTGTAACAGACAGGCTTACGAGACAAGCCACCAGCTGCAGGCTGGGCCTAACAGATGCCTCACGCCCTTAGCAAGGCACAGCAGGCGGGGCTGAGTCAGAGTCAGCACCCGAGTCAGCACCCCCCCACCCAAGTCCCGTCCTGCACAGCTCGGCTACGACGAGCAACGCGGTACCGGCACAAAGGTGAGGCAGGAGGGCCCGCTCTGCTGCGTGCCCCTCGGGGTGACTCGGGTATCCGGGCCGTGCCTGGACCGCCTCTATGGGCAGGAAGGGCTGCTGTGTGCGGGCGGCTCCCTTACCGCCCAGGCAGCCCGCCGGGAGACCCTCACGGCCCAGCCCGCGCTGCGCCCCTCCCCCAGGGGGCCGGTCTTACGCACCGCCGCCGTTACAGACCCGACGAGCCCCGCTCCAGGCTCCTCCTTCAGCGCCGGGACAGCGAGGCGGGCGGCGGGGCCGGGACAGACGGCAGCAGCCCACGGGAGGCCCACCGGGCCGAGGTCCGACCGGGCCGAGGTCCGACCGGGCCGAGCTGCGACCGGGCCGAGTTCCGACCGGGCCGAGCTCCGACCGGGCCGAGCTCCGACCGGGCCGAGTTCCGACCGGGCCGAGCTGCGACCGGGCCGAGTTCCGACCGGGCCGAGTTCCGACCGGGCCGAGTTCCGACCGGGCCGAGCTCCGACCGGGCCGAGTTCCGACCGCGGGCCCAGCGCGCACCGAACCCGCCGCGCAGCGACGCTCGCAGCCTCTCGCCGCGTCGCCCGGAAGTGACGCCCTAGTGGCGACGAGCGGAAGTGACGCACTCTCGGAGCGCCCGCCGGAAGCGGCGGCATCGCGGCGTGGCGCTAGCCAATGGGCGGCTTGTGGCAGCGCTGAGCTTCGTGTCACTGAAGGACGTGCAGCAAAACGTGCGCTTTCAAACCATGCGCTCTTCAAGTCATGGTTCTTTGTCTGTCAGGTGTCAGAAGCTGAAAGGCTTTCATACGTGGGGAATAACTTCAGCAGCGGAGCCATGACATGCAGCTCCCTGTGCAGGTATGGGGAGCTGGCCACACTGTGCGAGAAACAAGAAGGTGAAAGCAGAGGAGCTGCGCAAATGAAATGGCCTTGTAGCCTTCTGTCAAGGTGACTGGTGAGTTCTCATTGAGGCCGTGGTGCGAATGGGGAGGAGCTGGGCAGCTGATGTCATCTGGCAGCCGCACCATTTTGCACGCTGCTTCCTCGGGAGCTGTGATCTTACACATAAGCGGAGTTTAGATCTGCTGGAGGAGAAGAGTGAGAAGGTGTCTGCACGGAGCTGAAACCTGGGCACAACAGCATTATTCCTTCTGAGCTGCCAAGATCAGTACCAGGAAACCAGGGGGTCGTTGGTCACCATTGAACTTCTGGGCCACAGTCCGGAGGTGCTGTATGAATTAAGAACTTGTCTGTGCCTCGTGCTGTAATGGGAAGCCTTGGTGAAATCACCAGTTGTCACACGTGCTGGTTTTAGAAGGTGACCTTTGTAGCCTCGAGGCAGCTCCCATGAATTCCTAAGAACTATTTTGCGTGGGGGATCGTTCCCATCCTCTGGTAGAAGAACCTCTTGTATCAGTGGAAACCAAGTGTAAGATCATCTTACTTTGTCACAGCTAACCTACAGAGCTCTGAAGTACATTTGGTGTGTGTGTCAGGCTCCTGTTAGTGAGTGCTGTGCCCCGTGGACGCGCTACATTTGTCCTGCAGTGTTTGCTCGTGGTTTATCTCTACTCTGACCACGGGGGTTACTTAAAGTAGAAGTGGGGTGACACAACGTAAACAGAACTGCAGAAACTGCTAAGACGAGGTGCTTCCAGCCATTTAATGTCCTTGTGCTGGTTCTTTTGAAAGGGTCGTGATATAGATTGTTAAATTTTTCTCTCCAAATACAAACTGGATGATGTTTAAAGGTCCAACTCTAAGGATTCTGTGAGTCTGTTCTATGATTCTGTGGTGAGGAGCAGCACAGACTATTTGGGTTTGCTCCTCTGAAGTGTGAAATGAAAAATGACTTGCTAGAAATTAACCTGTTCTATAGATTCCAAGTTAATTTTTCTCAGCTCTGAGACTGTCAATGGTTATCATTTGCACTTGTTCTCCCCAGGTATTTTCTTGGTGTTTTAAACAAGGATCCTGGGCAAATGGAAGTCTATAATGCTGAAATATTCAACATGCAACCTTGACTGTCAGGTAGGACAGTTCTGTATTTAACCCTGGTGCCGAGGTCACAATGTCTTGGAAATATGTATGCATTCAAAACCGAATAATTGGCTACTGACAGCATTGCCCTGTTTCCTCCTACTCTTATTTCTGCTGTGCCGCCTTAGAATGAGGGAAGGAGGATACATCACTCTGTCCACGCCTGGGGAGCAGGATGGAATGAAAAAAGGGAGAATGAAGCAGAATCACAGCTGATAGTCAGGGGAAGAGTTAAGCAGAGAGCTCGGGTGTGGGAGGGTGGAAATACCAGAGTTAGAAATAGAGTTGTCACTGCTTAGGATAATTGCAGCCCTTCTCCTGCTGAGGGAGGCTTGGAAATAATCAAGTTAGTAGACTGAATCGTTCACTGAAAAAGAAAACAGCTTTTCCCCAGCAGAACTGCTTTTTATTACTGAATCTAGTGGAAATGATCCTAAGAATATGATCTTTAAGGAACTGTTTTCTTTTTTAGGCAACAGGAGCTTAGTATTGCTGCAACCTGTGCATTATGCTTTTAGATTTTGTAGCAAAAATTGTCCCTCTTTATTTTAGGTACATAATCTTTCACATTCAGTGTATTTTATTAACAAAATCCTGTAGAGAAGACCCTGAAGTGGTGTGCCTAGTCCTTCTGTAATTTATTAGAGCTAAAGGGGTACCCAATACATGCACTTTCCTGCCTGCTGCAAGCCAAGCATACTAATTTTTATTCTTTTGTAGATAATTTAATTCCTGATGACACAAGGGACTATCAGAATACATCCTACAGGGAAAGGTAAGGTTGAAACCTGATATCATAATGTGCTGTAGTTATCCAGCAGACAGTGGTAAATACTTGTCTGAAACTGAGATGTTTGATTTGTTGCAGGACAAACTTGTGCAGGGTCAGCATTCTTTCTATGCACTGATGGTTTTTGAGACAGCATGTTGTTAGTGTCTAGCTTAGCAGTATGTTCCTAAGTACTTTAGACTTGTCTACAGTCCCAGGTAAAACATGCCCGTTTGCATTTCTTTGTCGTATGCTTTGTTTGTACCCAGCGTTATGTTTGGAATTACTTTAAAAGCGCACATGTAGAACAAGCGGTGGTTATCTGGGTATTCTTCCTGCATGCAAAGTGTCTTGAGTTCAGTGTGTTGTCGTTGCTTCTGTGTTATACACAGGTGGATTTGTGCATTGAGGCATTTGGTACCAGCAAGCAGAAGCGAGCTCTGAACTCTCGGCGAATGAATGCAGTGGGCAATGATATTCTCAATCCAGCTGTGACAAAAGCAGCAGCAGATGTTATAGATGCAAAGGGGGTAACAGGTAAGAATGTTGTCTGAGATGTTGAGGAAGGCAATCAAAATTACCGTTTTCCTGTCCTTTCCTTGCCAAACATGGTGGGAAGAAGAAGGGTGTTTTCCTTGTGTAAGAAGGGAAGAGGTTGGTTTAACTGCTGAGATGGGCACGTGTTGAGGACCTTGCCAAACTTGTTATTGGAAAAGGAACTGCTTTATTATTTCGCTAGGAAAAACTGTGTTATCACCGTCCATCTCTGCCCATTTTTGGTGGTGTTCTAGAAGTCCACTCTTTGTGGCTTTGTCTGCACGGTCCAAATACTCTCTTCTTTCCTTCTTCTCTCCAAAGCTTTGATCCAGGATGCGGCCCAAGACGATGAACAGAACACGTCCATTTTCCTACCACCATGTCATGAGGATGCTGACAGACCAGAACATGTTTACAAGTTTGACGACAGTATCTTTTTCAGTGACCGTGTGGTTTCTGGTGCCTGTAAACTTTCCTGTTGGTAGTCTGGCATGTGGAGAAAGTGCTGCTGGGCATGTGACAGCAGGGCTGAGCCTTCTCCCCTCACAAACCAAAAGCTGATAGCAGGAAGTTGGTATGTTGAGGCTTTGGGGTTCCCAGTTCTGTGTTCTTCCTCCCTACAAAGACAGGGGTACTATGCCTGCCTGTTGGGAGCTGTTCAGCTAAGAATAGCAGTGATGTCAGGAGTATATGAGAAATTATTTGTGTTTGAGCCACTGTACCTCAGAGACATTTGGTTTGGTTACAACAAGTTCTGTTGTTACTTTCTGCTAATTTATAATTCTTTCCCCACTTCCCTATCTCACACCTCCCATAGCAGGAGCTGACAGACCATATCTCACTGTGAGCTATTCAGAACCAGAAAGAACCATGTTCTTTTCTTTAAAGTCCATCCAGTTCTGTCTCCAGCAGAGTATGAAGCATTGCAGGGTCCAGCAGCAGCCTTTATTAACATCACTCCAGAGGAAATTGCCAAGAAAACAGAAGAGAAAAGGTAATACTTCCGCAGGCAGCCTTTTAATAGCTAAGGCTGGCATTATGAAATCGTGGTTCTTCTTACAGGCAGGATGGCAGCTGTAACCAGCTTTACCAGCTCTACAGTATGGGTAGTAATGGTCTTCAGTCTAAAGAGAAGGCATCAGATCATGACCCAGTGCATACCTCTGGGAAGTGTGGAGGTGTAGCTTGATGGGAGAAAAGGTGCTGTGCACAATAGTGCAGCTGTCCTCTTGGGTAACTGATTATAGGGGAAGAGAGGGAGTAAATCCAAAGTGCGGGATGAAGGAAAATACCTCGATATGGGACCGCAGAGCTGTGCTAAGGATGACATTCCTGTGGCCGAGCACTGTCGCTACCATGTACTGTCATAACTGGAAGTTGCTGTGGCTTTGCAAATGGAGGTGGACTTGTGTTAAGTCCTGGTGCTGAAGTAAGCAGGTAAAGCACAAGCCACAGCTCACTTTCACTGCCTCCCATCTGTGCCTAAGCAGAAGTGTGTGTGCATGTGTATGTGTGCACATGGCACACTCCATGGAGAACTTGTGGTTTCTGCAGTGCAGGGGCCTCTGTAGTGCCACGTGCAGAAATGTGCTGACTGTGGTGGACAGAAAATGTGCTCACAGAGCAGCATTGTGAGCTTTCTTGTATTAGTGTTCAGGAAACTATTCTAACCTAAAAGAGCTGTGCGGTGGATTTAAGGATGTGTTCTAATAAGAAAGCTAGTCCCTGATTCTCTGGTCCTCATGCTCCCTCTTTCCTCTTCAGCCATTGCTCCTTTGTCTTAGAAGAGCTGAAGTTCCTGCCTGCTGATGAGAAGAGCAGGGACCGCAAAGCTCGATGCCTCTGGTTCCTGGACATCCTTATTAAGTTCAGCTTCCTGAAAATAATCAAGAAGAAGCGTAAGACAATTTTCAGCTCTTACCCTTTTCAGCTGCCTGCTGGGACTTGGTTTGTAGTTACCATAATAGCAAACAATGAAGCTTCCCAGAGTTACCTGTTTGATAAATGGCTACATGCAGCAGTTACAGTTCAGCTTGTTTCGTGATGAGGTTCAGTATTTCCATGCCATTGTGGAGTTTTAGATCTGCACCTACTGGGATATACGTGTGTCATTCTCTTCAGTCCTTTTCTAACTGTCATACATCAGGGTCCTGCAGTGAGATCCTATTTGTAGGAGATAAAATAGTTTACATCTGAGTTTGAGATTCCTTTTTTGCTTACAGACAGTTCCTGGTTTCTGTACCTGAAAACTTTTTATATCCATTATTTTATATAACCAGTCTTGGTGCTCACTGTGAAACCCCTTTCCATTCTAGATCCAATGGGTCCTGAATGCCCCCACATCATTAGCAGGAAGCTTATGAAGAACTTCACTGACCTACAACAATGGCGGGTAAGGAACTGTGATTGCTTTGATGTTATTGATGTTCAGAGGATGGAGAAAACAGCTTGAAGGGTCACAGAGTCATTATCAAATAGCACTGCACCAAAACGGGAACAGCAGAAGCTTCTCTTGAGTAGCAGGCCAGGCCAGGTAAAATATTCTGTTATGGCTGATGTTCATCCATGAATAATGGAAGTCTGAAACGTAACTGGGAGAGGCAGAGTCATGTGTGCTTAAACAAGCCTGTGCCTGTGAATTTAGCCAGGCTCACCAGGCTGACTTGATCAGCAAGAGTGAGAAGATTTGTAATTGTTGCTGCAGTGCCTTTTCTCAAGAATCCAACAGCCTCTGCGTAGCATAACTGCCATTGCTCAGCCATCATCTATCTGCTGTTTGCTGTGAGCTGGAGGTTAACAGAGAGGTTGAACCCGTGTGGGCCATCGAGGGTGCATTTGTTTATAAAGACTCAGACCAGGGGTGAACAGTAAAAATAAATGCTTTCAGACCTGCTCTGTGTGTTGTGTATGGCTGCAGTGGGTACCTTTAGATCAGCTTCACCTCGCTGTCATCTTGCCAGTGTGCCACAGAGACAGAAGTGTTTGTAGACAGTGATTCAGTCAAGTCTGTAAACCTGTAAACATCTCCAGAGACCTGCACTTTTGAACAGAAACATGGGCAGTTGTTGAGGAAGACCTTGAGGCCCCTGTGATCAGGGACCTGTGTTTCCTAAAGCTCTTTTTTCATGTCTCGGAAATGCTTGCCATAGCTAACTGGGGCTCCAGTTCTGTCTGCACCTGGTGGGTGGTTGTGTTTTGGGTTTGCTAACTCTCTGCTTTTCATCTGTTCTCACACTTGCTGTTCAGTGTTCAGAATTTAATCTGCGTCGCTGAAGACTAAAATTGCAGCATATGTCATTGCACTGGCTCTGCACATTAAAAACTTCCAAGCTGACCTCACTGTCCTGCAGAATGACTTGAAGCTCCACGAAAGTAGGTGAGTCATGTTTGCTTATGCCTGTTAAGATGCCTGTGGTCCTCGTGCAAGCAGTCCCTGGGGAAGAGGGCTCTGGAGCCTCTTCTGTGCCCAAACAGTACAGCGATACCCGCTGTGAGTTCCCTATGTTGCAGTTAGACTCTGAGTGTGTTGAAGTTTTATATTCAAGCCCTGCTACGTCTAATGGGGTAGTTCTATGTGTCAAAGCTTTGAAAGAGTGCTTTTCACAAACCTGCTCAGGTGCACTGTGAGGCTTTTTGTCTATCTGAAAGTGGAAAAACTTGAGGCAGGCAGCATCAAAATGGCAGAAAACCTATCCAGGTGCTACCCAGTGCTGTGTCTTGCCTGCTAAGTCATGTTGCTCCTCACTGAATCCCTTCTTTCAGCAGAGATCTGGTGTCAGCTCGGTACCAGTCTGGATGCAAGTACAGATTTGTATCTGACTGTAACTGGAAAACTAGAAACAGATTTTCTTTCTCACAGGCAGATTGTGAGCATGTAGTTGCTGTTCCTCCCCAGATGCAAGACTTTACAATTTAACTTTATAAGATTCTGCTCGCCTTACCTCCTCAGTTTGTCAGAGTCTGTTTGGATGTCAGCATAGCCCTCTGGCACTGGGAGGAGGAGCCAACTCAGTGAAGATGAATGGTGGAGAACAGTGTGCAGTATAAGCATCCAGGCAAACAATGCTTGTCATGATAGATTTTGAAGAAATTTCTTCCTAGGCTTAAATTTTCTGTGAAGAAACTACTGTTCTTCTGCCAAGTGATGTCTCTGTACTGCTAGCTGCGCGGATGTGCTTAAACCTGCAGGTGTCTGGCAGAGCCTGACAGCTCCTCTGACAGCGAGGACTCCCAGCAGACATTAGCTGATCAGGCAGCTTGTTATTGCTACCTGGGAGTGGGTCAGGTTGCCCTGTTAATAGCTGCTCAGCTGTGTGTGATTGCTGTCCCAGCCTTTTCTGTTCTGCAAGATGTGGTGACTCTAAAGACATTTGCTGCCTGACTCCACTACGTGGATCTTTCCCATCAGGGTTGTTTAGAGGTGATGCAGCTGGGAAGGAACTGCAAAAGGACAGAACTCCTTCAGTACCACTGAAAAGCATTCTAGAATATGTTGGGGCTTCTCCTAGAAGGATTTAATATCAAGATTCTGGGATAACTGGAAGTTATCGGGGCTGTTACCAGCCCTTGGTTTTGTGAGCTCTGTAGTCAGATTTGATGTAAAGATTTCTGGGCTTTGCCTCCAGTTCTGCTCTTTGTTGACTAATAGTGGCGTTAACAGTATAATCTAATGTTGGTTTCCCACCTTTTTAAAATTCTATTGCTTTGGAAGTAAGCTTTTCAATAAAAGACATGCTCTTTTTCTGCAACAAACACCAAGGTTTTTGCTTTTAAGTGCTCTACTGGAGCTGGGAGCATAGACTGTAGCGTGGTGATAAGAAAAAAGTGGGGGAAGCAGCAACATGTAGGAAAAACAAAGATGAGGCATATGGCTGTGAGGCTCTTGATTTAGCCATGGAATGATCATTGCTTATGGTGGGAGGTTTGTTTGAATAGCACCAGATATCTCTTGCCATCTGAATCTGTTTTTCTTTTAAAGACGTAATGTCAGCTGAGAGGATTCTGAGGTGTGTTCTCATGGCCCCAGATGAGGCAGGACTTTCATTTCCTTGCTGCGTTTGCTCAAACATGCTTCATTCTGTGTTTGACAAGTCTCCAGGTGTGTTCTGGCTGGTGACATCTTGATCAAGCCCTGCTCAGTACCAGTCTCATCCAAAATGTGTTTACATCTAGGACTGCTGTATTTCAGCAGTTAAGAGGAGCTGCTCTCTGTATTAGGTTCTTTCCATCCTGTCACTCATGGTATAGGATTCTGTTGGAAATACGGGCTGCTTGCTTTTTTTTTCTCCAAGATTGCTGTACACTGAGTAAGGCACCGTGGGTTTTTAATACTCTCTGGGGTGCTCGTGCCCAGTTTGGTAGTGTTCTAGCCTTTCCAGCAAGGCTCCCTGCCTTGTAGTATTTAAATACTTCCAGTTTGCGTTCTGGTGGTTGTGTTGGGATGCAGAGCAGACATCCTGCTTGCTTCTACCTCCTAGCTTCCCTCCTGAGGTGAACAAGCTATTGCTCATTTCTGCAGTGTCTTTCCCAGAAGACCACTCTACCCCACTAACACAACGTTTCTCTGTTGTTTTCCAGGTTGATGGACATTGCAAGGGCCATGCGGTTGAAGGTCTCCAAGGCAAAGGGGATGCCAGGACTTGAGAAGGATCAAAATCACAAGCTTGGCACCCTTTCTCTCCCCTTGCCTGTGCAGAAAGCATCAGGGAGCCAGAGGAATCGCCAAAAGATGAACTGAGAATCTGGGAGGTGTGAGCAGGGGTGGAACAGTTCCGTTCTCAACAGTTGTTCTGCACACACAGCATCATGGGGATGCATTTGCCTGTTGGATTTGGCTTTCCAGCATCATGGCACAGCCCTGTTGAAGTCTCTGTGCTGACGGGAACAGCTGTTATTTCATTAAACTGTTTACCTTTCTTACGTATTTAGAAAATGTATCAACCCTTTGTCTTTCCTCCTGTCTGTGAGGGGAGAAAGATGTACAATGTGCCAGAACGAAATCACGTTGTTAGGAATTGTAGGTGCTGTGCTGACTGCGTACTTCAGGCGGGTTTTACCCCTTTGTGACACAAATGCAGAGATCTTGGAGGTTACCCTGAGGATGGTGGCCATGCAGTTCCCTGAGAGCTGTCCCAGCACTCCACCAGGAGCTTGCCCCAAGGCAAGAATGCTCCTCATCTCTCAGCTGGACCTCCCACAGGCCGGGAAGCACTGCAGCTCATGCTGCTGACCCTTTGCTCTGTTGAGCCTGACAGTGCTGAGAAGGGCTTGGCTCTGACTGCCCTTCAGACAGCTGAGGGCTTTGCTGTACTAGTCAAGCTCAGCTCCCTCCATCTCACCTCGTTGGCCACATTCCTGTCAGGCCTCTGCTGGACCCTTTCCCCACTGCTGCAGTGGTTCTGAGGGACACCAGCAAGGATGCTGAGCGCTTCACTGCTCTTGATGTGCATTCCATTAGCTGCCAGTGAGAAAAAGGGAGCACAAAATGAGTGACTTAGAGCCCTGCAACATCCCTCCAGAAGGCAGAGAGGATCTGCAGAGGTAGAACTCCTTCTGGCGGGCCAGCAGCAAAGCATGGACATACAGGCATGCCTTTTACTGTGTCACCTCCACATTAGCGAGGCTTAACTTAAAAAATAAAATAACCCCAGTGCAATGTCTCTTCATCCTGTTCGCTTCTCTCTTCAGGTCATATCTGTTGAGATCTTGGAAGCTTTGCCAGGAAGATCAGAACTGTTTCTGTTCCTGAAAGTAACTGTGGTTCTTCTGTCATGATAGGACCTTCTGAATGGAATCCTGAGGATCCATCAGCCCCCTTCTGTGCAGCTCAGGCAGAACCAAATCTCAGAACTCTCTCTCTTATATTTACTTTTAACAGTTGATTTCTGTTTGCCTTGTTTACTTTTTTGGGGGCAAACAACTCGTTCTGATCTACACCAGTATGAACTGTGCAAAGGTAGGCATCACTTCTGGTGGCAGCTTTCTTTTCTTCTACCTGGAAGGAACCCCATTTTGCAGGGACTGGCTGCTGGAATTGCAGTGAATGAGGATGGAAGAGGGCAGATCACAGATAGAGGAACAAAAGTGTCTTTGTTGTGCCAGTTCATTTCTCCCAAGTGTTCTGTCTGTTTATTTGATTGCCAATATTATCTTGTTGTGTTTCTTGAGTGATGCCAGGTATAACAGTCTCCCAGTTTGCATTTCCTAGTTGTCACTCCTGTTGCTGTTGAAGGCAACATAGCTTTCATGGAATCACCACATGGTTGTGTTGGAAGGGATCTGGCAGCCACATAAAATGCGGTTTCTCCATCCCTCACTGTCTATTTAAAAAAGTAACATACTGTTGGTGGAGGTTTTTTTGTCTACTTTTATTGTGCCTGACACCCATGACAGAGGGAGGCAGTGATTGTGTAGAACTGCTAATGGCTTTGAATGGCTTTGAGCTTAACCTGTTGATCTCTGTGTGGACATGGAAGAGGCATTTGCAAGTGAGCCTGATGATGGCAATTACATACTTTTGTAAAAGCACAGAAGAGGTGAGGGGAAACACGAAATAACAGCCACTGGAAAAGCAAAAGGGGCTCGTGTACTCGTGGCCACCAGGTTGGGCAATCTGTATGCCCACTCAGTATCCTGTCTACTGTGGTGAGCAGCTGCATCTGCACGCACAGGGAATGTAAGGAGATGGGGTACATGGTACTGCCTGCAGGAGGGTACTGCACACTCTGCTACCACCCTGCTCCAGCAGGTTAAGGAGTCTGAGCCTCACTGTCCTTTTACACCTGGGGAGAACAGACTTTTGGCACCAAATGCCAACATATTCCACTAAAAGATACGCCCAAGGCATTGAATGCTCTTCTCACTACCTCCTTCCAGTTCTCCCCTAGGAACAGAAACCACTAAGATTCTACAGCAAACGCATCTATGCTGCAAGAGCACACTGAACCACCTGCAACAGGGAAACATGGTTTTGTAGAGTGGCTTTGAAAACACACCTTTAGACAGCTGTCTCCCTGTAGCCAAAAGGAACCCAAGCAGGAAAAGAAGAGTCCAGCCTGAAACACGCCCATGCTACTAGCCCAGGTTTTTCACGGTGAATGCAGAATCCATCCTGTTCTTGAGGTAACAAATGACCAGTGGGTCTCCCCCTGCTCCGCCCCTTCTCCTTACAAGCGAGAAGAAGGAAGAAAAAACAAGCAGAAGAAACCCAGACGTACCTTCCCACACACAGAGCAGAAATTGGAACAGCGACAGCGACTGTCTCCCTCCTGAGACATGGTGGGGAGCATCCCAGAGGAAGCCCAGGTTCTTTGCTTCTCTCCACAGGGACTTCAAGCACTCCTGGCAAGAGCTGGTTTTGTTCCTTCTTCAACTGCTTCCATCACCAAAATCTCCTTTGGAAAAGGAACCCTAAAGAAAGAAGCAGCAAATGAAAAATAATGAGCAATAACCACTTTCCCAGCTTTCTTCTGACATGCAATTTAGACCCTTGACTAGGGCAATGACTTAAAATCAGCTGGTTCCAAGAATGATCAGAATTAGCACTGAAATCACTCACTGAACTGTAGCTGGTTACCTCCAAATTCTTTTGCTTTTGGGAACAGATGGACACAGAGTTGAAGGACACAAGATAAGTGACATCTACTTCACTGTAGGTGGTTAAGCTTGGAAGTAGGACTTGAGCAAGAAAAGCTTCTCAACTCCTTGTAAGACACAAAGCAGTGGGATGATTTCCCACACCTGCAGAAAGTCTGATCTCTGCCACAGGTGGGTGAGTGACACAAGAGCTGAGCTGCCCATCCAGAAGCACGTGGGGCAGGGCATGGAGTGGTTACATACCAACATGTGAACAGGCACTCTCCTATCAGAAGGGAAATGCCTTCTCTCTTCCATGCCATGCCCACACCACTCCTCAGGGCTGCGCTGACAGCACGGAAACAATGCAGACATGTTTTTGTCATCGTGGTGGTTTTTCACAGACCCAAAAAATGAGATATTGGGTTGCTGTGCGGGTTCCTGGGTGACACTGCCATTTCCAAGCCATTGCTTCCTAGGGGCAAAGAAGGTAAAATGCTTTAACAATTTTTCACCCAGAGATTGCTATTTTACCATTCTTTTATGCAAAAAAGGAGGACAACACAGCAGATTCTTGCAGCTGCACCAATGCCCTGGGTGCTAAAGGAATGCAAAGACAGAAATATCAAACATCCCTGTGTTATTCCCATACAAGGAGGGAAGTTATGTTTAGTAATATCTTTTATTATTTAAAAGAGGTAGTTGGCACTCCTAAAGGAAAATCCCAGGCCTCAAGTTCTGACAGTGCGGCAATCTGGAATGGACTCAGATGTGGATGACCCAAATGATTTATTCTGGGTTCTAACATCCCTTCTATGCATTGACACGTTTTCTCTCTTAACTTTCCCACAGCCATCACATGTCCGCAGAACATCCAACAAACTCTCCTTCACTGCGCACGTAGGCATTCATCCAACCACAGCCATCAGTCATTCCTAGCCATGCACTCTCCCTCCAGTCATGGTCAGTATCACGTGGCCATCACGCAGCTTACTTGACTCAGTTTTTCTCTTGTTCTGGAGGTGTCCTTGGTTCCCAGCCTTACCTTCTCATGCCGTTCATCTCGCTCTGCAGCTCCTGCTCTGAATAGTCTTCTTATGTTCCCACGGGGCAGGGAGAAAGTGAAGACACGGCCCCTGCCACCAAGGTCAGCTCTGCAGCACACATGACCTGAGGAGCACTTGGCTACTCATGCAAACTGCGCAGTGCAAGGAAGATTGTTGCATGTTGCGCTTCTTCTTCTCCTGGTTCAGAAATTAGCTTTCCTACCTAGTAAATGGGAAAAGAATATTAATAATAAAAATAATAAAAAGAAAACAAAAGCCTGACACAAAGCAGACGTGATTGCTACTATGGAATTCAGGAGGGCGAGGGATTGGCCCTCTACATGAAGAAGCTGACTGCAAAGGACTAAGAACAGCCATGAACACATGGAGAACTTGCGGGTCAAATTAGGGACTGAACCAATCATGGGCTTCTGCAGCTGAGGGTCTGCTCCAGGCCGCCCGGTGAAGGGAGCCTGTTGACGGGCCCTGCTTACTGCAGCTACCAGCAGCACCGCGCTCACTGACTCAACTTGATGGGGAATTCCAGACAGGCTGGGAAATCAGCATGGCTGGCTGCAAGCTGTCTGAGAGACTGAAGGAGTGCACTGAGAAGAACTGTGTGGCCCAAGCATTGAGCACACCAAGCAGAAGGGAAGCATTACTGGACACGGTGCACAGCAGGGCTTAAGACTGGAGGTGGTCAGGGCTGTAGTGACCATGCCCTCCTGGAGTTCCTCATCTCAAGGAATGCGGGCCTGGCAAAAAGCAAAGTCAGGACCCTGAGCTTCAGGAGAGTCAGCTGCAGGCTGTACAAAGAATTACTGGACAAGAGCCACTGGAAAACTGTTCTGAGGGGCAAAGGAATGGAAAAGAGATGGGAACTTGCTCAGAAAACCTTGCTCAGAGCTGCCCACACCTACCACAAACATCCCTGTGTGTGCACCTATGTGCAACCCAACTCCTCAACACACCAGCACACAAAGCTGGTGAGGGCTCTGGAGCACAAAGGGGCCATATGAGGAGAGGCTGCAGGAGCTGGGAATGCTCAGCCTGGAGAAGAGATGGCTCTGAGCAAGACCGTGAGCCCCCACTCACCTCAGCAGAGGTCAACCTGCACCCCAGCCATCCGCCCATCCACGTGCACACGCACACACCTGCGCCACTCTGCCTGCTTTGCACACCCACATTCACGCACCGCATCTTGTGCTCTCCTTTGCATTCACAGACGTGTGCAAACCATCCCTGGGAACACGTATGTGCCTACACCTACCAGTAAACATCCCTGTGTGTGCACCTCTGTGCAACCCAACTCCTCAGCACACCCCTGTGCAAGCACACATTGGTGCCACCGTGTCCATGCACTATCCATGTGCTCACACACACTCACGCAACCACATCCCCTAGTGCAGCCCTGTGCGCACACACAGACACACGCGTAACCCCTTCCTTTCACTCCCAAAGTGCACGCACACACTGGTACCACAATGTCCTTGCGCAGCTCCAACTCTTTGCACACTCCTGTGCACGCACATATATGTGCATGCTCATCCTTGCACACATACACACTGACATGCACAGACCTGAGCAACCCCACTGGTTTGTACACTCATGAACACAAATGTGTGCAACACCATCCGTGCACAAATACACACACAAAACATGGAACCCCACTGCTTTGCACAATCCTGTGCACACTCACGTGTGTCATGCACTGATTTCCCAGCCAGTCCTCGTGAGGTCTCTTACTTAGGACGGGAGTGCAGGGGAGCAGCCAGAAGCTGTTTGCATTCCCTGCTGTCTGCTGGGCAGGTTTGTTGGCGATGCTCGGGTTGCTTTGCTTTCCCTTGGGAGGTGGGAAGGAGCTTTGGGTTGGAGGCACATCCCGTGCCAGAGCATCCCGATGGCACGCGTGGGATCAGCAGGTCTGTCAGAGAAGTGGGTGAGGTTGCACACCAAGCTGCAGCAGAGGAAGGGGAGGAGGTCCCAGCACAGCTCTGCACCACGCTCTGCCATGCTGGGCAGCTTGTTCCTGGCTCAGCAGTGCCATCAGACTGTTTCTTGCATTCCTCCCGGTCCCTGTGAATGAAGACTCGGAACACAGTCAAGGCGTTGATTGAGCACCAGAGTGCCTTTATTCAATTGGAGAAAGGAGGACGGGAGAGGTACGGGGAAAGATGGGACTCATTCTCTGTTGTTGAGGAGAGAGCGGCTCAGAGCTCGTGTTGCTGCCTGGTGCCTGGGACTGCAGGCCTGACTCCAAGTCCCCCTCCAAGACGCTCGGCTTCTCCTCAGTGACACTGACTTGGTCCTGCTTGGAGGTGCTGCTGTCGGGGCACTCGGGCTGTGTTTGGGCTGGGCTGCACTGCAAAGGCACCGGGCCACAGTCCAGGCTGGTGACTGTGGTTTCTGGCAGGCAGAATTGATCACCTGAGGAATTCAGCTTTATTTGCCTTCATCTGTGTTTCCTCTTGCTGGATCTCATGCACTCTGCTGGCTTCAGTCTGTGTTTCTACTCCAAGAAGAAAATAAATGGGTCTTCACAAACCAGAAAACTGGAAAAGCACCCTCAAGTCTGCTGTTTGAGCCTTCTTCATTTCAAGAGCACATGCTTTTATCTCCTCAGCACTCAAACACTTATTGTTTACATGGAACCTTCTCTCTCCGAGGCTGTAGCCACTGTCTCTTGTCCTGGCAATGGCACCACTGAGCAGATCACCTCCATTCTCTGCATCCTCCATTCAGTATATTTGCACATGGATAAGATCTCCCCGGAATCTTCTCCAGGATTAACAGTCCTAGCTCTCTCAGCCTGGAATACCTGTTTCCATCAGCTGCCACCATCCAGAACAGCCAGCCTTCTTGCGGTCACCTGGCCCAAACATCCCTTTGTCTCTACCCTTGATTCCTGCAAGAGAGATGGGAGCTCGGCACGCACACCATCCTTCCAACACCCCATCCCAGCAGCAAGGGATCACAGCCCTAACACAGCCAAAACAAAAAGGGTGTGCGAGTTTCCTGGTAGCACTCAGTGTGAACAAATCTACCACTGAGCAACACCATGAGCCCCCACTCACCTCAGCAGAGGTCAACCTGTAACCCCAGCCTTCCCCTATCCATGTGCACACGTCCACCCGTGCGCCACCCTGCCTGCTTTGCACACCCCCATGCACGCACTGCATCTTGTGCCCTCCTTTGCATTCACAGACGTGTGCAAACCATCCCTGGGAACACGTACAGGCCTACACCTACCACAAACATCCCTTTGTGTGCACCCGTGTGCAACCCAACTCCTCAGCACACGCACGCATTTGTTCCACCCTGTCCATGCACTCACCACATGCCCTCCAGCATCACTGCTGCCTCCTCCGGTACCGTACCTGCAGATGCTTCAGAGCTCATTAGCATGGACTTCCTTCCTCGCCTCAGCATCTGCTCCTGCGCTCACCTTCATTCCTACTGAGATACCGTCCGCTTCCAGCACCAGCTGACCTGCAAGACACAGAGAAAGGAAAGGTGGGATTCATGCAAACGCAGAAGCCCAAGGCTGCATCATCACCACGTATGGCAGCCTTGGGAAGTCAGCTGCAACAACAGCCTTTGTCAGAATGGAAACAGGCACCGTCAATTAAGTGTGACCTCCAAAGTCATTGCCACCATCAGAAATAGGCACGGAAATCGCTCACTTCACTGCAGGTGGTTACCTCCAAATTCTTTTGCTTTGGGGAAAATGTGGGCACGGAATTGAAGGACACCAGAAAAGTGGCATCTACTTCCCTGGAGGTGGTTAAGCTTGGAAGCAGGACTTGAGCAAGAAAAGCTTCTCAGCTCCTTGTAAGGCAGTAAGTGATGGGATGATTTCCCATCCCTGCAGAAATCCTGACCTCTGCCACAGGTGGGTGAGTGACACAAAAGCTGTGTCCTTGGTTCTCAGCCTTACCTTCTCATGCTGTTCATCCTGCTCTGCAGCTCCTGCTCTGAATAGTCTTCTTATGTTCCCACGGGGCAGGTAGAAAATGAAGACACGGCCCCTGCCACCAAGGTCAGCTCTGCAGCACACATGACCTGAGGAGCACTTGGCTACTCATGCAAACTGTGCAGTGTAAGGAAGATTGTTGCATGTTGCGCTTCTTCTTCTAATGGCTCAGAAATTAATTTTCCTACGTAGAAAATGGGAACGGAAAATAAATAAATATATAAATAAACAAATAAAGCAAAAGCCTGACACAAAGCAGACGTGATTGTAACTATGGAATTCAGGAGGGCGAGGGATTTGCCCTCTATACGAAGAAGCTGACTGCAAAGGACTAAGAACAGCCATGATCACGTTGAGAACTTGCGGGTAAAATTAGAGACTGAACCAATCATGGGCTTCTGGAGGTGAGGGTCTGCTCCAGGCCGCACCTGTGCACCTGTGTGCAACCCATCTCCTCAGCACACCCCTGTGCAAGCACACATTGTTGCCACTGCGTGTACACACTATCTGTGTGCTCACACGCACTCACGCGTCCACATCCCGTAGTGCAGCCCTGTGCGCACACACACAGACACATGTGTAACCCTTTCTTTTCACTCCCAAAGTGCACGCACACAGCAGTACCACAATGGCCTTGTTCAGCTTCAACACTCTGCACACCCCTGTGCACACACATGTATGTGCATGCTCGTCCTTGCACACATACCCACTGACCTGCACACACCTGAGCAACCCCACTGCTTTGGACACTCATGAACACAAACGTGTGCAACACCATCCGTGCACAAATCCACACACACACAAATGGAAGAGTCTGAATTCCTAATTGAATGGGAATCCAAGTGCAAAACTCCAATTTTGCAAATTCGCTAAATTTTTAGATACCAAGTGCTTTAGTTTGGTAGAAGACATGAGGGCAAGTAATGGACTCATTGAATGGATACACTCAGTAATGGAAAATCCATGCACTTTATCAACCAAATTAAGGAATGAATTTTTACCTTAAAAAAAACCTAAGGAATGAATGTTTACCTTCTGGATTTGAGGGATGTCTCTTCTGCCTGGTTTGGCCAAAGGAAGCCTAAGGTTATTTGCCTTTGAATAGGAAAGCCCTAAGAGAGCGAGAAGAGTTAACCTGGACAGCGTTACCCAGGGTTGTGGGAACAGCTGAATGATTTTTGAGAACTGGTCAACTCGTGAACCTGAGACCTGGGATCCTCCATCCTAGGGTGGAACTTTACTGGAGCACGTGGATGCCACAGCAACAAAAGAACTGTGTACAACAGACTGAGAGTTTGCCGAGTGTCTTGGTTTACAGAAAGCACAACTAACTCAGCAGCAAGTGACATACTTGGAATAGGAGATTACAGCTGGACTTTGAACCTTAAGGACTGCCAGGAAAGAAGCCATCTACTAAACCCCTGAGCTGCAAACTGCCAAGGAAGTCCATACTTTCCCAGTAATGACAGGAGGGTGCCAACCACGGATACACAGCTACGGACTGATGGTAAACTTCAAACAGCATCAAGTGAGTAAGGGATAGCCAGGGTGCACTGGTGCTCAATGTTCAGGAAGCCCATAGATCTACACTGGGCCAAAGGACACTCATTTTATTACCTCATACAGTGTTTACTGTATTGGAGGCAAAAGCGGGACATTCGTTCTTACCAAAAAAGATTATCGAAACACCAAGCCATCCTGGTAGAGCAGGGCGATGTAGAAACAACTGTAACTAATACTGTCAACCCAGTATCTTTCCTTAGCGGAACTCCCGGATTGCACGACTGCTTGGAAACAACTGAAGCTGCACATTCCAGCTGCTCGGTCGGACCTGAAGGATGAACCCTCCGAGGATGCAGAATACACCTGGTTAACCAACAGCTGCAGTTTGATGAGACAAGGAGACTGTAAGGCAGGACATGCAGTAACTGCTACTGACCAGGTCATAGAAGCACAACCACCAGCTGTGGGGACTTCCCCTCGGAAGGCTGAAATAACTGCCTTGACCAGAGCCTTAATTCTATGGACAGATGCTAAATATGTGTTTGGGGTGCCACACGCTCATAGGACCATCTGAAAGGAGCAAGGATTGCTCACACACAAGGAAAACAGCGCGATGTAAATCTACCAATGGCTACTAGAGGTGGTAAAGGACATCAGAAATGTAACACTGCACAGGAGACAGAAAATAAGGTGATAGATCAGATGGCAGAACAGGCAGTTGAAGAAGGCTTCAATTCCAGATGGTACACTTAAAACCTCTGAACCCAAGTCAAAACCTGTAAAATATTCTAAGGAGAACAGGAGTCTAATTAACGATTTAGAAGGGAAGAGAGCAAGCTGACAGATGGGTGCAAACCCAGATGGACACAATGTTATGCCCTTTTGTGTTTTATGGGAATTGGTTAGAAGGGAAGATCAATATTGGGCAAACCAACACTACAAAGTACAATCCCAGGACCAGGAACAGGGCACAAGTGGGCCTCACGGGAAGGGGCCTTCCAGGGCAACCATGGCAAATTGATTTCACACAGCTCCCAAGAAAAGGGGGGTATCGCTGTAGGAAAATTTCTGTCACCTTAGAAACAGTTCAGGATGCTGCTGCAGATGCCTGATGGACAATCCAAGAGGAGGCATCCTGTTTATCCAAAGTTGAATTGCAACATGGGGTAGGCAGGGATAACACTGACTGGGGAACAGTTTTCTCTGGACTATGGGATAAACTTGCTAGTTGCCAAATTTGGGATGACTGAAACAGCTTTTCTTAGCCTGCATCACCTTGCTACTCTTTGTGTGTTTTGCTTGTGTTGTTATAAGATGCTCTTTGTGTCTGTGCCAGGATACCAGAAGGGAATATATGAGGTATAGGAGAGGCATGAGCTAAGGTAAAAGGTAGAGAGCGGGACTTATTTCAGGACATGTCAAGATAGAATAAAATAATCTAGCAGGTGGAAGCCCTGCTAGATTAAAGAAAGGGGGGAACTGAATAGTGAAAAAGGACTCCATAGTAGCAGAAAGGGGAACACTTTGCTACAGAAAAGGGAAAGGGGGCCTCGCTAAGGCAAAGAGTAGTTACAGATAGATAGTTTATGTTAAGGGAGGACAGAGAAAGGGGGAATTACAGACACTTACTCAAAACAAAACCAGAAAAGAGGGCAGCAAAGATAAGAAGGAACTGTCCGGAGACCTCTGACAAGAAGAAGGATTAGATACCCCCGGGCAAGATGATGCTGACATGGGAGAACGATAACGGCAGATAACACCAAGAAGGAAACAGAAGAAGAATTTCACCCCAAAACAAAGACAAGGGTCGCGGGGAATGGGGTCAGAGGGAATGGGGTCAGAGGGAATGGGGCCATAGGGAATGTAATGAATATGTAATCAAACTGGGGAGGAGACTATTGATCATGTATTAGCTTGACTTATGTCTGTAACACACTTTTCTCCTTACGGTGTGCAAGTTTGGAGGAGCTATCCCCCTTGCACCCGGCGCTGCGCAACGCTGGAATAAACATACCTGCTTTATAACCAGTCTCTGGATTATAGAGTTTGATTCTGCAAGTCAGTACCACAATGTCCTTGTGCAAATCCAACCCTTTGCACACAGCTGTGCACGCACATACATGTGCATGCTCATCCTTGCACACATACCCACTGACCTGCACACACCTGAGCAACCCCACTGCTTTGGACACTCACGAAAACAAATGTGTGCAACACCATCCATGCACAAATCCACACACACTCACACACACACACAAAACATGGAACCCCACTGCTTTGCACAATCCTGTGCACACTCACGTGTGTCATGCACTGATTTCCCAGCCGGTCCTCGTGAGGTCTCTTACTTAGGACGGGAGTGCAGGGGAGCAGCCAGAAGCTGTTTGCATTCCCTGCTGTCTGCTGGGCAGGTTTGTTGGCGATGCTCGGGTTGCTTTGCTTTCCCTTGGGAGGTGGGAAGGAGCTTTGTATGGAGGCACATCCCGTGCCAGAGCATCCCGATGGCACGCGTGGGATCAGCAGGTCTGTCAGAGAAGTGGGTGAGGTTGCACGCCAAGCTGCAGCAGAGGAAGGGGAGGAGGTCCCAGCACAGCTCTGCACCACGCTCTGCCACGCTGGGCAGCTTGTTCCTGGCTCAGCAGTGCCATCAGACAAGAAGCAGGGAAGGAAATCAAGGATGGGGGTACCATCAAACAGAGTCCGTGCAAGCCTGTGCAAGACAAACAGACCCAGAGCTTGTGTTTTTTTTCTGCTTTTGTAGCATTTGTGTGCTGTAGCTGAGCAAAAGGTTCTGCTGCTTGATTCTTCTTCTGCAACAGCCACCTACCGGTAAATGGCTGCGGGGATGGAGGATGTGACAGAAAGCATTTGTCTGCACGACAGTGTAGTTACACTTGGTCTAGAGAGTGAGAGAGGGCAGGCAGCACTGCCTGATGTTGGTCAGGGTGAGCTCCTTCTTCCGCAGCGTGATGATGGCAGGGACAGCTCAGAGGTGGGAGCTGGGAATGGACACGGCAGGAGGACAGAGGTGTGAGGGAGCAGCCAAGGCAGCGAAGAGCATCAAAAGGCCCTGAAAAGCATCACAAAGCCACAGCCAGGAAGCTTGGGGTTTTCATGAGCAGCATCCAGGATGCTAGAGACTGTTTGCTCCCCTAAAAAATGGTAACAGAGCTCTCGCTGCGGGCATCACAAAACCAGGCAAAATGGGAACACACCCAGAGCTCTGCTGCACGCACCCCACAGTCAGAGCATTGCAAGCTGAGCTGCCTTGCTGTTTCTTGCATTCATCATGGTCCCTGTGAATGAAGACTTGGAACACAGTCAAGGCGTTGATTGAGCACCAGAGTGCCTTTATTCAATCGAAGAAAGGAGGACGGGAGAGGGACGGGGAAAGATGGGATTCATCCTCTGTTGTTGAGGAGAGAGTGGCTCAGAGCTCGTGTTGCTGCCTGGTGCCTGGGACTGCAGGCCTGACTCCAGGTTCCCATCCAAGGGCTCGGCTTCTCCTCGGTGACATTGACTTGGTCCTGCTTGGAGGTGACGCTGTTGGGGCACTCGGGCTGTGTTTGGGCTGGGCTGCACTGCAAAGGCACCGCACAGGTCGCCCATAGAGAATTTCATATGGGCTTCATCCTTCCTTGGTTGGGATTTTCTTCGAATTCTCACAAGTGCCAGAGGCAGTGCTTGCAACCATGGAATCCCAGCCTCTTGGCCAACTTTTAGTATTTGCAGCTTAGATAAATGGCTCCTCTTTTCCACTTGGCCACTTGACTGTGGCCTGTAAGGTGTATGCAACTGCCAATTGATTCCCAATAAAGTACTGACTTGTTGAACCACTTTAGCAATAAAATGGTGGCCTCAATCTGAAGAGATTGTTCCTGGCACCCAGAACCTTGGAATTATTTCTTGTCACAAAACTTTTGTTACTTCCCTGGCCTGGTTAGTCCGGCACGGGTATGCCTCAGGCCATCCTGGAAAGGTATCTGCTAAAACTAACATGTATCTGTACCCCCCTTTTCTTGGGAGCTCTGAGAAATCTACCTGCCATTATTGTCCTGGATAATTTCTCTCCCTGTTTGCCCTAACTGAACTTTGTGGCCTGTGTTAGGATTATTTGGTAAACAAACTTCACATTGCTGGGTCACTTGCCTAATGGCAGTATACCCATTTCGGGTGACCACTCGTTGAACAAGATATTTATATAATGCTTCTGCTCCCCAGTGAGTGTTCCTGTGTTCAGTCACCACAGCCCATCATATGGCTGCTGGAATCATTCTTTTCCCTTGTGCTGGAAAGCTCCATCCTTCCTCTTTTACCTGCCCTTCCTGATAATTATTTATCGAGTTCCAATACTCTTTGAAGTGCTTTGGCTCACCATCCACCTGCATGTTACCACCTGGAATCAAGGAAGCCTCCACCACCTCACCCTCTGCCGCTCGCTTTGCTTCTCTGTCAGCCAGCGCATTTCCCATTCCTTCAGCACTGTCTCCCCTTTGCTGGCATCAACAGTGCATTTTAGCAACCTTCTCCAGCTGTTGGACTGCCTCCAGGAGTCTGGCTATTTCTTCAGCGTGTTTAAGACCTTTCCCTTGGCTTGACAACAGTCCTCTTTCTTTCCATATTGCTGATATTGGTGCATGAACAGCACTAAGGCATATTTTGAATCAGTCCATATCTTTATCTTCCCATGTCGAACAAAGCTGCTCCCGTCTGTGTATCAGGTGTCTTCCGCATCCTCCAGTGGTTCTTCTTTCAAGTCTCTGCGACTGGAATAGACTGCTTCCATAGTCTCTAAACAGTCGTGAGACACAGGTTCTCCTGTAATTGCACTAAGAAAAGCAGCTGATTTACAATATTTGTTACTGTTATTTCTCCATCATCTTGCTCCACTAGAATGGCCTGATACTTCAAAAATCTCTGAGGGGAAAGCCAATGTCCCCCTTTCACCTCCAGCACTGTAGAGACCGTGTGGGATACCAGTGCAGTTCTCTTCTGCCCCATTGTCCTAATGCTGGGGCCTTCATTAACTCCTCTTTCAACTGCTTTCAACCGGGCCACAGTCCAGGCTGGTGACTGTGGTTTCTTGCAGGTTCACATCAGCCCCTTCAGCAGAACTAGGAGAAAGGACTGGCTGAACAATGATGACCTCTTTCTCTCTGTCTCTGCTGTCACTCAGAAGGCTTTCATTTGAATTGCAGCCTGACTCCAAGTCCCTCTCCAAGAGTCTCAGCTTCTCCTCAGTGACACTGCCTTGGTCCTGCTTGGAGGTGCTGCTGTCGGGGCACTCGGGCTGTGTTTGGGCTGGGCTGCACTGCAAAGGCACCGGGCCACAGTCCAGGCTGGTGACTGTGGTTTCTGGCAGGCAGAATTGATCACCTGAGGAATTCAGCTTTATTTGCCTTCATCTGTGTTTCTTCTTGCTGGATCTCATGCACTCTGCTGGCTTCAGTCTGTGTTTCTACTCCAAGAAGAAAATAAATGGGTCTTCACAAACCAGAAAACTGGAAAAGCACCCTCAAGTCTGCTGTTTGAGCCTTCTTCATTTCAAGAGCACATGCTTTTATCTCCTCAGCACTCAAACACTTATTGTTTACATGGAACCTTCTCTCTCCGAGGCTGTAGCCACTGTCTCTTGTCCTGGCAATGGCACCACTGAGCAGATCACCTCCATTCTCTGCATCCTCCATTCAGTATATTTGCACATGGATAAGATCTCCCCGGAATCTTCTCTAGGATTAACAGTCCTAGCTCTCTCAGCCTTTCCTTATAGGAGAGATGTTGCAGTCCCTTTATCATCTTCTGAGCCCTCTGTTGGATTACGTTAGGTATGATTCTTGTAACAGAGAACTCAGATCAGGACACGATGATCGATGTGTGGTCTCAACAACGCTGAACTGAGGGGAAGGAACATCTCTCTCAATCTGCTGGCAGTACCTTGCTTATTTGCAGCACAAGGATATCATTAAGTTATTTTTGGTGTATTTTTTCTTTTTCTTTTTTAAATTCTTTTTTCTTTTTTTCTTTTTTTTTTTTTTTTCATCAAGTTCACATTTCTGTTTCACATTCACTCTGTATCATTCGCTATGTAGCTCCAGGGAAAGATGGGACTCATCCTCTATTGTTGAGGAGAGGGTGGCTCACAGCTCGTGCTGTTGCTTGGAGGCAGGGACTGGTGGTCTGATTCTACATCTGCCTCCAAGATGCTCGGCTTCTCCTCACTGATGCTGACCTGAGCCTGCATGGTGGTGCTGCTGTCGGGGCACTCGGGCTGTGCTTGGCCTGGGCTGTCCTGGGACCCCTGCACTGGGTCGCAATCCAGGCTGGTGCCGGTGGTGTCTGGCAGGCTCAGGTCAGCAGCTTCCGGAGGGATGGGATGAATGAGGGCTTGAATGACGATGACGTTCTCGTCTCCATTGATGGTGCCATATGGAAGGCTGTCGACTGAAATGCAGCACCCTGTGCTTCCTAACAGCTCTGCGTTGATGGAAGCACAGGATGCGCTGTCGTCCCATGCCCGGCGTCTTCGGGGAACACAAGGGCTCGGGTCCCCTAGGAAGGAGTAGATGCACAGCGGTTAGTGTCAAACGTTCACAAGATGAATCATGCTTTAAAGAGGTCCTTGGCATTTGGCTATGTAGTGGTGGTGGGCAGAAGCAAATAGGCTTCTAGCAACAGTGTCATTGTCTCGACAGTGATCCTCGTGCAGGTGCAGCTCTTGTGTTGACAAGAGACTCATTTGGGAAAGACAGGGGTGAACCAAAGATGTCAGGCACGGGCTCGAACGCCAGAAGGAGGTACAAGCCCACTGAAAGCATGAATCCTACCTGTGCTGCTGACAAGCAGTGTTTTGAAAACTGGATTTGCACCCTTACCTGCCAGGACCAACACTTCTGCTTCTAAGGGATCGCTGGCACTGCTCTGCAGTTGGCGTTCGGCTGCAGGGGATGGTTTGCCCAGGCAGAAGCAGGAACGCCAACTGCCAGCTGGTGCCTGCTTCCTCTTCATGGGCACACTTGGTCTGGAGAGAAAACAGAGCATGCTGCCAGTCGTGGTGCAGGGTGAGGGAAGAGCTGCTCCGAGCCCTTGCTGACAGTTGCCCGTTCCTGGCAAACCCACCCGACCAATGATGATAGGGGCTGGAAAGGGAAGTCCTCTTTACCTTTCAGATGGAGAATCAATGACCGCGTGGAAGTTCCTCAGATCAGCTGTGGGGCCTTCCTCCACCTCGACATCGCTGCTCTGTGTCGCCGTGGGAGGGCTGCTCTGGCCTCTCCTCTCTGCCTGTGCCTCCTGCACGGTGAGCAGCTTTGTGGCAGGAGGAGACACACACACAGACTTGGGCCCGGCAAGAGAACTGTGCCCTGCAAGGGGAAACCACAGGTAAGAGGGAGGATCAGAAAGCAGCAGCACAGCCATCCCAGTTCTGCATTTCTCTCAGACTTGCTTATCAGAGCCACTGCAAGAAGAGGAGCTCAAAGTAACCGTGTGCTCAGAGGTATGCTCGTGGCAAAGGACACAGCCACAATTAAGAGCAGCTCACTGTATCGAAACAGGCAAACAAAAACCCTAGAAAAACTAGGGGCAGGGACCTCAGAAAGCTTTGCTGCCACACTTCAATCAAGCTTCGCCTGCTTGCAAAAAATCTTAACAGCTGTGACGGTTTTCTCCATGTAAGTTATGGGTTTGGACACTCTCAGGATCCAGGAACGGGGCACCATATTCCAATCTAAACCCAGAAGCCTGCTGTCTCCTTGACAGCAAAAGCATTTTCAAAGGTCTTGGAGAAGGCCTGGCTTGGATCAAGGTGTCAGATCAAGATCAAGCTAATGGAGAAAGACGCTCACCTGCTCCCTCTCCCACGGCTGGTGTGGATGTGGAGGGGAAGAGGACGTCTGTGTGGCTGATCAGGAACTCCACCACAGCTGACTGCGTCTGCAGCTCCTTGCAGGCAGCTTCTCCATAGGCACAGGCAGACTGGCTCCGCTGGGATCTGAAGTAAAGGCAGATCTTACAAGTCATTTCCCCAAGATCGTTTCCCCAAGTCTGAAATTTGCAGCAAAAACTGACAAGTTGGGCTCAGGAGACTTCCGCAGTGGGCAATCAGCGATGCCACTGACGAAATTCTCCTGGATCATCAGGGACACAGCAGTCCCAGCTAAACAAGTGACTAGAAACTGTCATCTGGAAATTGTGCCCCTGGAGGTTGGGGGAGAGCAGAACTAAGCATCGTGTTGAAACGGAAAAAGAAGTTTACCTTAAGAGGTTTGGAGCCCACACTATGGCCAAGTTCTGAGCGTGCATGTTGGTGACGGAGCAGTTCCCGGCCAGAGACGCCAAGTGTCTCATTAAGTACTGCAGAGTCCTGGAAAACAAGAGGGGCAGATGTTCAGCACCAAAAAGCAAGCCGTGCTGCAGTGCACAAAACAAACCTCACTTCATGCTGGTTGTTGTCATTGCTACTGTCCCCGAATAGGAAGTAGGTAAAACTAAGTGCCACCACGCTGCAGCACCAAGCCCCAGCACAGCACAGCCGCAGCCATTGGCTGCACCAACCGTGCCCCCATGCCAAGGAACTGACCCAGTCAACCAACCCGACGCAGCCTTCAGCCGCTTCAGCGTGCACAGGCATGATGCTGCCAGCGTGAGGCAACACCTGGAATCGCATCATGGCCCTCTGAAAGGCAGCAGGGCTGAGCTCAGCAGACCGAGCGCAGCACTGACCTGTAGTGAGGAGCGGGCAGCTGCTGGATGGTGTCCTGCATTCTGAGCAGCCGCTCCTCCTCCGTGGCAGCACAAACAGCGTCCTGGAAAAAGGCAGGAAGGGATTCAGACACCAGGCGGGAATAGCAAAGGGAAGGGAATTCTCGCAAGCGTCGTATATAGTTTAAGTAAGCACTTCCTGGCACCACCAGAAGTGGCATCAGCCAGAGGCAGGAGGTGGCAAAGACATGCCTCGTGGGGCTAACAGAAATAAGACCTCGGAGCTGGGGCACTGCTGCAACCATCAGCCAGGACGCCCAGGGAAGAGGTACGTGTCATTTCCAAGACATTGCCCTGAGCTTACCGAGAACTTGGCATACAGCTGGTCAGTCAGCAGAGGGTTTGGGAGCTCCCTGAAGTACATCTTGCACAGGGAGCTCACGCTGTGAATGTCTCGGACGCTCAGCTCGGGAATCTGCTCCGACTCGAATTCATGGCTGCAGAGAAGGACACAGGATTGGGCAGAGGGCTTTGAGAAAGAGGAAACCAAGTCCAAAGCCACAACAAATACAGTCAAGAAAAGGAAGGGGTTCCTCGGAACGCCCGCAGCATGGCATGTGCCCCTGCTGACAGCTGTGTCAGTCGCAGCACTCTTACCGTAGTTGCTGGATCTTGGACGTAACGCCGGACAGGCGGTAGATCCCCTGCACCACGCCATGCTGCTCGATGAACTTGGCGCAGCTCTGCAGGACCTGGGGGACTACAGAACAAGAGCCAGCGGTTAGCTCAGCTTCTTACTCAAGTCCTGCTTCAGCCCGTGCTCTTCTCCCATCCCAGCCACTAAGCCCAGCCGGGCCACCGCTTGCTTCCTCCTTAAAGGAGAAAGCTGGCAGAGACAGCTGTGAGGAAACTGCAGAGACGTGTTCTTGGCTTTCCAGAAATGCCACCACCTAGCAACAGCCTGGAGAAAGTAAATCTGGCAAAGCCACACACACTGCAAGTCCCATCACAGCTCCCTCAGGAATGGAGGAATCCAATCTCAAGTCCAGAAGAGCTAGGAAAAGGCTGCAGGATGCTCTCTTTGGCCAGAAGGCTTCCTGCGTTTTCAGGCTTACACAATTGCTGGGTATGATCTCCCTTTCATCTTTAGATGCCCAGCGGAGGGAGATCTCAGCAATGGGCTGTTCCTTACCATCACGGCCAGAGCGGAGAAGGTGCTCCCCCAGGTCACACCCAAACACCCCTTCCTTCGCCGGCTCCGGCTGCTCCGATCTCCTGGGGCGGGCCTTCACCACCGAGCGAAGGAAGGTGCTGAGCTTGCCCCGTTTCCTCGGCACTGCAAAGAAACATAATAAAGAAACCAGTTCATTTCAGGCTTGGCTCGGTTGGACGAGGCCGAGCGTAACGCCTTCGACCGAGCACGGAACAACGGGAAGAACATTCCCAACCAGGACACGCAAGAACCGATTTTCCCCGTCCCTGCAAGTGCCCAAGGCCAGGTCGGAAGGGGCCCCGGACAGCCTGCTCTCGACTCCTGCTAAATGCGCAGGCTGGGCACCCAGACTGAGGCAGGGGCCTTGGAGCCTGAGGATGATCCTTTAGACCCCTTCCAATCCCAAGCCATTCCAGGAGGATTCTGTGACTTCCTCAAGCACAACAATAAACACAGTGGGATTGGGCCAGATCTCTGCGTGTTCCCATGGACCTTAATGCAGTCCTCTTGCTAAGCTTGCTCAACTCGGGCATTAACGAACCCCCTGAAAGCCACGCTCTGACCCCATTTTACTAACCCGCATTGTCAAATGTAACATGTGTACCTGGCTTTGGCAATGAATCGACGACGGACTCGGGAACTTTTCCGCTGATGAGTTCCACGCACTCACCAGGGAAAAACCCAACCTGTAACAAGAACAAAAAGACAGCTGGGCATTAGCCCGAGTCCACAGCCAAAGGGAAAGTCCTCTGTCACCGACACAGGGCAACCGTTTGCGTCCGGAAGCCATCCTGTGCAGGCAGAGCAGCTCCAAGCTGAGATTCCAGACTCTACTGAAGTTGGGCTCTCTAGTCAGAAGCGTGTGCCTACCTGAAAGCCACGCTTGCCTCTCCACCAGGGGCTCAGCTCCTTTGGTGGCATAGCAATAATGCACACCAAGTCTCCTACCTGCAAGAGATTGAAACGTCAATCCCAGCTTCAGCACAGCTGGCAGGAAAGCACAGCTCAAACGACTGCCTGCTTCTGCGCCGCAGAATAGCCTCAAGCTTGACAGCCATTGCACCAATGCAGCCCCCAAGGCAAGGAACGCCTGGAACTGCTTACCTCCAGGGAGAGCTCATCCGGCCCCTGGGCGACGTAGCGCTTGATAACATGGGCTGCCGCAATCGCTGGAACGTTAAGAGATGACTCCGCACGCACCAGCTGCGGCTTCCACATGTCATCAGCCTGCAAAACAGAGCACAGGCCGTGGTCAGGAGCTGAGGACAAACTCTTTTCTGCAGGAGAGCACATCTGCGGCTCCCTCTGCTGGCTCAACACAGGGAACAAAGACAAGTCAGAGCTTCACACTGTACCTCCGTGCCCACCACCTCAGGCCCACTGCTGATCTTGCTGCACTCAAGGCCCATCACACCAGGTGTGACAAGCTGGAACAGAGCAGAAACACACTTCTGTTGTCTCTATTCACACAGCACAGTATGGAGAGACTTCTTCAGAACTACCCTTGCATACCCTGCGGCATAGGCAAGTGTTCGAGAAACTACCCCTTGCTGCAGTCTGTTCCAACGTGACAGCCTATTAGGCAGCATTGTACCAAGTTGCTATCCCTCTGCCAGCAGATGGGGACTCTGGCACAGAGCAGCAGATGCATTCGCCCAGAGCGCTCTGACAGTGCGACAGAAGGGCATTAGACAGCACCCTTCTGAGGGCTGAGCTGGAGGGCAGTGAAGAAACCCATGGCATGCAAAACAATGTGGTAGGACAAACACGACACATACCTGGCAACAAGATCACCTCAGGCTACCTGCAGCAGTTCCTGGTCACTCTGCTCAGATCTTATGAGAGCAAAAGCTGCACCAAGGCAGTGGGCGGAGGGTGGGCAGAGGAGAGAGAAAGAGCAGGTCAGTGAGCAGGGCTAAGACAGCCATGGCATAACGCACACAGCACAATCGTCCCATCCACTTGCTGCAAGACATGCTGAGTCTCAGGCTACGGGATGCCTGTCCGCCCAGCAACTTGACGATGCTTCCACAATTGAGCACAGAAGATGATGGAAGAAGCATGGGACGGGTGCCACCCTTACGGACACCCCCTTTGGAACATGCCTACCAGGGGAAAATGACGTCTGATGCTCAAGGGTAAGCAATACGGTGCTGGGAGCTCCGACAGCCAGCACTTCTCAACACCTCGCTGCCCACCCGTCCATCCTACGCTGGCTCAGCTTACCTACAGGATGCTGCGCACGATGCTACTCAAACAAAGGCACTAAACGCACAAGAACAACAAGAAAACCAACCACTCCGAACTCCTACTCGCCCACAAAGGAACACAGAACGCACCGCTCCTCCCCTCATGCCAGCCGCTTATGACATCACCAACGGCCACCAGCCTGCTCCACCATGACTCCCCACAAGGGGGGGAGGCATGACCACGTGGTCAAATGTGATTCCAACACGGCACCACAACATTGCAGAACTCACTGTGGGGTTGGAATTACGTCCTGGTGTGGCAGCGCAATGGGAGGTGTTTGGGCACAGCTGAAGAGCTGGCTGACTCCTGACGTTTCCAAAGGAGGGTGCCAGATTCACTCTCAGCATTCTTTTGCAGGGCTCTTTGGGATGCTTCAAACCCATTTCACTGACTAGGTCACTTCTAGAATGTTCAGCTGACAAATGCTCGTTTTGTCTGGGTAACGCCTCTATGCATCATGAATGAAAAATAAAATTAAATGGGCACGCCACCCTGTGAAACTTACCTCTCTGCTCTTGTTGTCAGCCAGACACCTAAGATGAGCATTATGTGTCGCTGCTCCTGAATGGAGATGCACCCAAGTCTGTGTTCCACTCTGCTCCACCTAAGTGTCTAAAAGAAACACAGGCAGAGATGATTAGAAGATCCTTTGCGCAGACGAAAGCGCAGGCTGCACGCCTATTCTCTTTAGCAAGAAATACTACTTGAGAATCCACAGACAGTTTTATGAGAGGTAGTATGAAAGATGAACAGAAAGGAAATAGATTCATTAAAATAACCGAGTTAATCCTCTCCCCATCAAAAAGGAAGCCTTCTGGGCACTGTTAGCAGCACCTCCTACAACACCTTGCACCACAAATTGTGGCACATGCATTTTTTTCCCACAGGCCCCTCGCTTCTGTCGTTAGTGTCAGATTCACTCAGGTTCAAATACGTGGATCAGAACAGCCATTCAGTTCTGCTGAGGCAGGATCCCACCACTGGGATGTCCCCCAGTCCCATTCCCTGCTTCTCCTGGCACGGGTGGGGAAAGGAACAGCAAGTGATATCACCTACCCAGACTTCTGCTGGGCCTTCCATTTGGTCGCCCATCCCAGGGAGAAGCAGGGGAGCTCCCGTGGCACAAAGCTCGCAGCTGGAGAAATCAAGGCTGCCTCTAAGATGGTGCTTTCAAACAGCACGAGTAACTGGATGTAGGACTTGAAACACAAGGGTAACATGAAAAAGCCACCAGTCCCCACGGATGGGGCTGTTCGCAGAGACAACAGCTGCGTGCTTTCCAGCAGTGTGATGCTCACCCAACAAAGCGCTCAGCCAGCAGATGCCTCCAGCGTCTGAGCACCCATTTGGAGATGGTTTTCTTAACATCCAGGCTGAATCTCCCCTCATACAACCTGAGGCCATTCCTTCCACTCCTGTCACTAGTTACATGGGAGAAGAGCAGGACAACCCCCACCCCCACATAACCTCTCTTCAGGTAATTGTAGAGAATGAGAAGGTCCTCCCTGAGCCTCCTCTCTTCCAGACTAAATCATCCCAGTTCCATAAGAAGCTCCCCATAAGATTGTGCTCTAGACACCTCACAGCTTCACTGGTCTCCTCTGGACACATCTCAGCATTTCAGTGTCCTTCTTGCAGTGAGGGGCCCAGAACAGAACACAGAACTCAAGGTGAGGACTCACCAGTGCCGACTACAGGGGGATGATGGATTCCCTGCTCCTGCTGGCTCCAGCCTTCTGCATTCCAATTCCAATCTCAACCATTCCTGCTGTGGTAGGACTTGAATCCTCATTTGGGGCTGGAGCTCAACAGGTCAGCACATCAGAAATAACACAACGTGCCACTGGAAGACGTGTCTCAAAGCCCAGAAAATCCAACTCTCTGACCTCGGCACAACTCACCAACCAAGAGCCAGGCCTTGACAACTTGGCTGATCTGAGCACGCGGGAGGGGGCCAGACAGTGGACCACAAGTGTCCATTTCCACTGCAGCTCCCTGTAGAGAACAGCACCAATCAGCAGGCGTGAATGAATTCATTGACAAGCTGCACAATGAGTCTGTTCTTTACATGAGCAAAAAAAACAACAACACACATAGATTCCTGACCAAAAAAGGTGGGAGTTAATAACGACCAAAGAGGCTCCTGTTCCTAGGCCTAATCCTCTCTCCCCAACTCCTGGGTGATGCCCACAGGCTTCAAGTCAGGTCTCAAATCCATTGGACTCCCGTCAGAGAACTCCATCAAAAAGGATGTTACACATGTGACACTTACATACATTTTGCACCAGAAACAGCACTGCCAGCAGGAGCAGAGAGGTGACTGTCCCCCTGTACTCGGCACTGGTGCGGCTGCAACTCGAGTTCTGTTTCCAGTTTTGGACCCCCCACTGCAAGAAAGACATTGAGGCTTTGGAACATGTTCCAAGAAGGGCAACAAAGCTGGTGAGGGGTCTGGAGCACAATGGGGCCACATGAGGAGAGGCTGCAGGAGCTGGGAATGCTCAGCCTGGAGAAGAGATGGCTCTGAGCAAAACCGTGAGCCCCCACTCACCTCAGCAGAGGTCAACCTGCACCCCAGCCATCCGCCCATCCACGTGCACACGCACACACCTGCGCCACTCTGCCTGCTTTGCACACCCACATTCACGCACCGCATCTTGTGCTCTCCTTTGCATTCACAGACGTGTGCAAACCATCCCTGGGAACACGTATGTGCCTACACCTACCAGTAAACATCCCTGTGTGTGCACCTCTGTGCAACCCAACTCCTCAGCACACCCCTGTGCAAGCACACATTGGTGCCACCGTGTCCACGCACTATCCATGTGCTCACACACACTCACGCAACCACATCCCCTAGTGCAGCCCTGTGCGCACACACAGACACACGCGTAACCCCTTCCTTTCACTCCCAAAGTGCACGCACACACTGGTACCACAATGTCCTTGCGCAGCTCCAACTCTTTGCACACCCCTGTGCATGCACATATATGTGCATGCTCGTCCTTGCACACATACCCACTGACCTACACACACCTGAGCAACCCCACTGGTTTGTACACTCATGAACACAAATGTGTGCAACACCATCCGTGCACAAATACACAACTCGTGGAACCCCACTGCTTTGCACAATCCTGTGCACACTCACGTGTGTCATGCACTGATTTCCCAGCCAGTCCTCGTGGGGTCTCTTACTTAGGACGGGAGTGCAGGGGAGCAGCCAGAAGCTGTTTGCATTCCCTGCTGTCTGCTGGGCAGGTTTGTTGGCGATGCTTGGGTTGCTTTGCTTTCCCTTGGGAGGTGGGAAGGAGCTTTGGGTTGGAGGCACATCCCGTGCCAGAGCATCCCGATGGCACGCGTGGGATCAGCAGGTCTGTCAGAGAAGTGGGTGAGGTTGCACGCCAAGCTGCAGCAGAGGAAGGGGAGGAGGGCCCAGCACAGCTCTGCACCACGCTCTGCCACGCTGGGCAGCTTGTTCCTGGCTCAGCAGTGCCATCAGACTGTTTCTTGCATTCCTCCCGGTCCCTGTGAATGAAGACTTGGAACACAGTCAAGGCGTTGATTGAGCACCAGAGTGCCTTTATTCAATTGGAGAAAGGAGGACGGGAGAGGTACGGGGAAAGATGGGACTCATTCTCTGTTGTTGAGGAGAGAGCGGCTCAGAGCTCGTGTTGCTGCCTGGTGCCTGGGACTGCAGGCCTGACTCCAAGTCCCCCTCCAAGACGCTCGGCTTCTCCTCAGTGACACTGACTTGGTCCTGCTTGGAGGTGCTGCTGTCGGGGCACTCGGGCTGTGTTTGGGCTGGGCTGCACTGCAAAGGCACCGGGCCACAGTCCAGGCTGGTGACTGTGGTTTCTGGCAGGCAGAATTGATCACCTGAGGAATTCAGCTTTATTTGCCTTCATCTGTGTTTCCTCTTGCTGGATCTCATGCACTCTGCTGGCTTCAGTCTGTGTTTCTACTCCAAGAAGAAAATAAATGGGTCTTCACAAACCAGAAAACTGGAAAAGCACCCTCAAGTCTGCTGTTTGAGCCTTCTTCATTTCAAGAGCACATGCTTTTATCTCCTCAGCACTCAAACACTTATTGTTTACATGGAACCTTCTCTCTCCGAGGCTGTAGCCACTGTCTCTTGTCCTGGCAATGGCACCACTGAGCAGATCACCTCCATTCTCTGCATCCTCCATTCAGTATATTTGCACATGGATAAGATCTCCCCGGAATCTTCTCCAGGATTAACAGTCCTAGCTCTCTCAGCCTGGAATACCTGTTTCCATCAGCTGCCACCATCCAGAACAGCCAGTCTTCTTGCGGTCACCTGGCCCAAACATCCCTTTGTCTCTACCCTTGATTCCTGCAAGAGAGATGGGAGCTCGGCACACACACCATCCTTCCAACACCCCATCCCAGCAGCAAGGGATCACAGCCCTAACACAGCCAAAACAAAAAGGGTGTGCGAGTTTCCTGGTAGCACTCAGTGTGAACAAATCTACCACTGAGCAACACCATGAGCCCCCACTCACCTCAGCACAGGTCAACCTGTAACCCCAGCCTTCCCCTATCCATGTGCACACGTCCACCCGTGCGCCACCCTGCCTGCTTTGCACACCCCCATGCACTGCATCTTGTGCCCTCCTTTGCATTCACAGATGTGTGTAAACCATCCCTGGGAACACGTACAGGCCTACACCTACCACAAACATCCCTTTGTCTGCACCTGTGTGCAACCCAACTCCTCAGCACACGCACGCGTTTGTGCCACCCTGTCCACGCACTCACCACGTGCCCTCCAGCATCACTGCTGCCTCCTCCGGTACCGTACCCGCAGATGCTTCAGAGCTCATTAGCATGGACTTCCTTCCTCGCCTCAGCATCTGCTCCTGCGCTCACCTTCATTCCTACTGAGATACCGTCCGCTTCCAGCACCAGCTGACCTGCAAGACAGAGAAAGGAAAGGTGGGATTCATGCAAACGCAGAAGCCCAAGGCTGCATCATCACCACGTATGGCAGCCTTGGGAAGTCAGCTGCAACAACAGCCTTTGTCAGAATGGAAACAGGCACCGTCAATTAAGTGTGACCTCCAAAGTCATTGCCACCATCAGAAATAGGCACAGAAATCGCTCACTTCACTGCAGGTGGTTACCTCCAAATTCTTTTGCTTTGGGGAAAATGTGGGCACGGAATTGAAGGACACCAGAAAAGTGGCATCTACTTCCCTGGAGGTGGTTAAGCTTGGAAGCAGGACTTGAGCAAGAAAAGCTTCTCAGCTCCTTGTAAGGCAGTAAGTGATGGGATGATTTCCCATCCCTGCAGAAATCCTGACCTCTGCCACAGGTGGGTGAGTGACACAAAAGCTGTGTCCTTGGTTCTCAGCCTTACCTTCTCATGCTGTTCATCCTGCTCTGCAGCTCCTGCTCTGAATAGTCTTCTTATGTTCCCACGGGGCAGGTAGAAAATGAAGACACGGCCCCTGCCACCAAGGTCAGCTCTGCAGCACACATGACCTGAGGAGCACTTGGCTACTCATGCAAACTGTGCAGTGTAAGGAAGATTGTTGCATGTTGCGCTTCTTCTTCTAATGGCTCAGAAATTAATTTTCCTACGTAGAAAATGGGAACGGAAAATAAATAAATATATAAATAAACAAATAAAGCAAAAGCCTGACACAAAGCAGACGTGATTGTAACTATGGAATTCAGGAGGGCGAGGGATTTGCCCTCTATACGAAGAAGCTGACTGCAAAGGACTAAGAACAGCCATGATCACGTTGAGAACTTGCGGGTAAAATTAGAGACTGAACCAATCATGGGCTTCTGGAGGTGAGGGTCTGCTCCAGGCCGCACCTGTGCACCTGTGTGCAACCCATCTCCTCAGCACACCCCTGTGCAAGCACACATTGTTGCCACTGCGTGTACACACTATCTGTGTGCTCACACGCACTCACGCGTCCACATCCCGTAGTGCAGCCCTGTGCGCACACACACAGACACATGTGTAACCCTTTCTTTTCACTCCCAAAGTGCACGCACACAGCAGTACCACAATGGCCTTGTTCAGCTTCAACACTCTGCACACCCCTGTGCACACACATGTATGTGCATGCTCGTCCTTGCACACATACCCACTGACCTGCACACACCTGAGCAACCCCACTGCTTTGGACACTCATGAACACAAACGTGTGCAACACCATCCGTGCACAAATCCACACACACACAAATGGAAGAGTCTGAATTCCTAATTGAATGGGAATCCAAGTGCAAAACTCCAATTTTGCAAATTCGCTAAATTTTTAGATACCAAGTGCTTTAGTTTGGTAGAAGACATGAGGGCAAGTAATGGACTCATTGAATGGATACACTCAGTAATGGAAAATCCATGCACTTTATCAACCAAATTAAGGAATGAATTTTTACCTTAAAAAAAACCTAAGGAATGAATGTTTACCTTCTGGATTTGAGGGATGTCTCTTCTGCCTGGTTTGGCCAAAGGAAGCCTAAGGTTATTTGCCTTTGAATAGGAAAGCCCTAAGAGAGCGAGAAGAGTTAACCTGGACAGCGTTACCCAGGGTTGTGGGAACAGCTGAATGATTTTTGAGAACTGGTCAACTCGTGAACCTGAGACCTGGGATCCTCCATCCTAGGGTGGAACTTTACTGGAGCACGTGGATGCCACAGCAACAAAAGAACTGTGTACAACAGACTGAGAGTTTGCCGAGTGTCTTGGTTTACAGAAAGCACAACTAACTCAGCAGCAAGTGACATACTTGGAATAGGAGATTACAGCTGGACTTTGAACCTTAAGGACTGCCAGGAAAGAAGCCATCTACTAAACCCCTGAGCTGCAAACTGCCAAGGAAGTCCATACTTTCCCAGTAATGACAGGAGGGTGCCAACCACGGATACACAGCTACGGACTGATGGTAAACTTCAAACAGCATCGAGTGAGTAAGGGATAGCCAGGGTGCACTGGTGCTCAATGTTCAGGAAGCCCATAGATCTACACTGGGCCAAAGGACACTCATTTTATTACCTCATACAGTGTTTACTGTATTGGAGGCAAAAGCGGGACATTCGTTCTTACCAAAAAAGATTATCGAAACACCAAGCCATCCTGGTAGAGCAGGGCAATGTAGAAATAACTGTAACTAATACTGTCAACCCAGTATCTTTCCTTAGCGGAACTCCCGGATTGCACGACTGCTTGGAAACAACTGAAGCTGCACATTCCAGCTGCTCGGTCGGACCTGAAGGATGAACCCTCCGAGGATGCAGAATACACCTGGTTAACCAACAGCTGCAGTTTGATGAGACAAGGAGACTGTAAGGCAGGACATGCAGTAACTGCTACTGACCAGGTCATAGAAGCACAACCACCGGCTGTGGGGACTTCCCCTCGGAAGGCTGAAATAACTGCCTTGACCAGAGCCTTAATTCTATGGACAGATGCTAAATATGTGTTTGGGGTGCCACACGCTCATAGGACCATCTGAAAGGAGCAAGGATTGCTCACACACAAGGAAAACAGCGCGATGTAAATCTACCAATGGCTACTAGAGGTGGTAAAGGACATCAGAAATGTAACACTGCACAGGAGACAGAAAATAAGGTGATAGATCAGATGGCAGAACAGGCAGTTGAAGAAGGCTTCAATTCCAGATGGTACACTTAAAACCTCTGAACCCAAGTCAAAACCTGTAAAATATTCTAAGGAGAACAGGAGTCTAATTAACGATTTAGAAGGGAAGAGAGCAAGCTGACAGATGGGTGCAAACCCAGATGGACACAATGTTATGCCCTTTTGTGTTTTATGGGAATTGGTTAGAAGGGAAGATCAATATTGGGCAAACCAACACTACAAAGTACAATCCCAGGACCAGGAACAGGGCACAAGTGGGCCTCACGGGAAGGGGCCTTCCAGGGCAACCATGGCAAATTGATTTCACACAGCTCCCAAGAAAAGGGGGGTATCGCTGTAGGAAAATTTCTGTCACCTTAGAAACAGTTCAGGATGCTGCTGCAGATGCCTGATGGACAATCCAAGAGGAGGCATCCTGTTTATCCAAAGTTGAATTGCAACATGGGGTAGGCAGGGATAACACTGACTGGGGAACAGTTTTCTCTGGACTATGGGATAAACTTGCTAGTTGCCAAATTTGGGATGACTGAAACAGCTTTTCTTAGCCTGCATCACCTTGCTACTCTTTGTGTGTTTTGCTTGTGTTGTTATAAGATGCTCTTTGTGTCTGTGCCAGGATACCAGAAGGGAATATATGAGGTATAGGAGAGGCATGAGCTAAGGTAAAAGGTAGAGAGCGGGACTTATTTCAGGACATGTCAAGATAGAATAAAATAATCTAGCAGGTGGAAGCCCTGCTAGATTAAAGAAAGGGGGGAACTGAATAGTGAAAAAGGACTCCATAGTAGCAGAAAGGGGAACACTTTGCTACAGAAAAGGGAAAGGGGGCCTCGCTAAGGCAAAGAGTAGTTACAGATAGATAGTTTATGTTAAGGGAGGACAGAGAAAGGGGGAATTACAGACACTTACTCAAAACAAAACCAGAAAAGAGGGCAGCAAAGATAAGAAGGAACTGTCCGGAGACCTCTGACAAGAAGAAGGATTAGATACCCCCGGGCAAGATGATGCTGACATGGGAGAACGATAACGGCAGATAACACCAAGAAGGAAACAGAAGAAGAATTTCACCCCAAAACAAAGACAAGGGTCGCGGGGAATGGGGTCAGAGGGAATGGGGTCAGAGGGAATGGGGCCATAGGGAATGTAATGAATATGTAATCAAACTGGGGAGGAGACTATTGATCATGTATTAGCTTGACTTATGTCTGTAACACACTTTTCTCCTTACGGTGTGCAAGTTTGGAGGAGCTATCCCCCTTGCACCCGGCGCTGCGCAACGCTGGAATAAACATACCTGCTTTATAACCAGTCTCTGGATTATAGAGTTTGATTCTGCAAGTCAGTACCACAATGTCCTTGTGCAAATCCAACCCTTTGCACACAGCTGTGCACGCACATACATGTGCATGCTCATCCTTGCACACATACCCACTGACCTGCACACACCTGAGCAACCCCACTGCTTTGGACACTCACGAAAACAAATGTGTGCAACACCATCCATGCACAAATCCACACACACTCACACACACACACAAAACATGGAACCCCACTGCTTTGCACAATCCTGTGCACACTCACGTGTGTCATGCACTGATTTCCCAGCCGGTCCTCGTGAGGTCTCTTACTTAGGACGGGAGTGCAGGGGAGCAGCCAGAAGCTGTTTGCATTCCCTGCTGTCTGCTGGGCAGGTTTGTTGGCGATGCTCGGGTTGCTTTGCTTTCCCTTGGGAGGTGGGAAGGAGCTTTGTATGGAGGCACATCCCGTGCCAGAGCATCCCGATGGCACGCGTGGGATCAGCAGGTCTGTCAGAGAAGTGGGTGAGGTTGCACGCCAAGCTGCAGCAGAGGAAGGGGAGGAGGTCCCAGCACAGCTCTGCACCACGCTCTGCCACGCTGGGCAGCTTGTTCCTGGCTCAGCAGTGCCATCAGACAAGAAGCAGGGAAGGAAATCAAGGATGGGGGTACCATCAAACAGAGTCCGTGCAAGCCTGTGCAAGACAAACAGACCCAGAGCTTGTGTTTTTTTTCTGCTTTTGTAGCATTTGTGTGCTGTAGCTGAGCAAAAGGTTCTGCTGCTTGATTCTTCTTCTGCAACAGCCACCTACCGGTAAATGGCTGCGGGGATGGAGGATGTGACAGAAAGCATTTGTCTGCACGACAGTGTAGTTACACTTGGTCTAGAGAGTGAGAGAGGGCAGGCAGCACTGCCTGATGTTGGTCAGGGTGAGCTCCTTCTTCCGCAGCGTGATGATGGCAGGGACAGCTCAGAGGTGGGAGCTGGGAATGGACACGGCAGGAGGACAGAGGTGTGAGGGAGCAGCCAAGGCAGCGAAGAGCATCAAAAGGCCCTGAAAAGCATCACAAAGCCACAGCCAGGAAGCTTGGGGTTTTCATGAGCAGCATCCAGGATGCTAGAGACTGTTTGCTCCCCTAAAAAATGGTAACAGAGCTCTCGCTGCGGGCATCACAAAACCAGGCAAAATGGGAACACACCCAGAGCTCTGCTGCACGCACCCCACAGTCAGAGCATTGCAAGCTGAGCTGCCTTGCTGTTTCTTGCATTCATCATGGTCCCTGTGAATGAAGACTTGGAACACAGTCAAGGCGTTGATTGAGCACCAGAGTGCCTTTATTCAATCGAAGAAAGGAGGACGGGAGAGGGACGGGGAAAGATGGGATTCATCCTCTGTTGTTGAGGAGAGAGTGGCTCAGAGCTCGTGTTGCTGCCTGGTGCCTGGGACTGCAGGCCTGACTCCAGGTTCCCATCCAAGGGCTCGGCTTCTCCTCGGTGACATTGACTTGGTCCTGCTTGGAGGTGACGCTGTTGGGGCACTCGGGCTGTGTTTGGGCTGGGCTGCACTGCAAAGGCACCGCACAGGTCGCCCATAGAGAATTTCATATGGGCTTCATCCTTCCTTGGTTGGGATTTTCTTCGAATTCTCACAAGTGCCAGAGGCAGTGCTTGCAACCATGGAATCCCAGCCTCTTGGCCAACTTTTAGTATTTGCAGCTTAGATAAATGGCTCCTCTTTTCCACTTGGCCACTTGACTGTGGCCTGTAAGGTGTATGCAACTGCCAATTGATTCCCAATAACGTACTGACTTGTTGAACCACTTTAGCAATAAAATGGTGGCCTCAATCTGAAGAGATTGTTCCTGGCACCCAGAACCTTGGAATTATTTCTTGTCACAAAACTTTTGTTACTTCCCTGGCCTGGTTAGTCCGGCACGGGTATGCCTCAGGCCATCCTGGAAAGGTATCTGCTAAAACTAACATGTATCTGTACCCCCCTTTTCTTGGGAGCTCTGAGAAATCTACCTGCCATTATTGTCCTGGATAATTTCTCTCCCTGTTTGCCCTAACTGAACTTTGTGGCCTGTGTTAGGATTATTTGGTAAACAAACTTCACATTGCTGGGTCACTTGCCTAATGGCAGTATACCCATTTCGGGTGACCACTCGTTGAACAAGATATTTATATAATGCTTCTGCTCCCCAGTGAGTGTTCCTGTGTTCAGTCACCACAGCCCATCATATGGCTGCTGGAATCATTCTTTTCCCTTGTGCTGGAAAGCTCCATCCTTCCTCTTTTACCTGCCCTTCCTGATAATTATTTATCGAGTTCCAATACTCTTTGAAGTGCTTTGGCTCACCATCCACCTGCATGTTACCACCTGGAATCAAGGAAGCCTCCACCACCTCACCCTCTGCCGCTCGCTTTGCTTCTCTGTCAGCCAGCGCATTTCCCATTCCTTCAGCACTGTCTCCCCTTTGCTGGCATCAACAGTGCATTTTAGCAACCTTCTCCAGCTGTTGGACTGCCTCCAGGAGTCTGGCTATTTCTTCAGCGTGTTTAAGACCTTTCCCTTGGCTTGACAACAGTCCTCTTTCTTTCCATATTGCTGATATTGGTGCATGAACAGCACTAAGGCATATTTTGAATCAGTCCATATCTTTATCTTCCCATGTCGAACAAAGCTGCTCCCGTCTGTGTATCAGGTGTCTTCCGCATCCTCCAGTGGTTCTTCTTTCAAGTCTCTGCGACTGGAATAGACTGCTTCCATAGTCTCTAAACAGTCGTGAGACACAGGTTCTCCTGTAATTGCACTAAGAAAAGCAGCTGATTTACAATATTTGTTACTGTTATTTCTCCATCATCTTGCTCCACTAGAATGGCCTGATACTTCAAAAATCTCTGAGGGGAAAGCCAATGTCCCCCTTTCACCTCCAGCACTGTAGAGACCGTGTGGGATACCAGTGCAGTTCTCTTCTGCCCCATTGTCCTAATGCTGGGGCCTTCATTAACTCCTCTTTCAACTGCTTTCAACCGGGCCACAGTCCAGGCTGGTGACTGTGGTTTCTTGCAGGTTCACGTCAGCCCCTTCAGCAGAACTAGGAGAAAGGACTGGCTGAACAATGATGACCTCTTTCTCTCTGTCTCTGCTGTCACTCAGAAGGCTTTCATTTGAATTGCAGCCTGACTCCAAGTCCCTCTCCAAGAGTCTCAGCTTCTCCTCAGTGACACTGCCTTGGTCCTGCTTGGAGGTGCTGCTGTCGGGGCACTCGGGCTGTGTTTGGGCTGGGCTGCACTGCAAAGGCACCGGGCCACAGTCCAGGCTGGTGACTGTGGTTTCTGGCAGGCAGAATTGATCACCTGAGGAATTCAGCTTTATTTGCCTTCATCTGTGTTTCTTCTTGCTGGATCTCATGCACTCTGCTGGCTTCAGTCTGTGTTTCTACTCCAAGAAGAAAATAAATGGGTCTTCACAAACCAGAAAACTGGAAAAGCACCCTCAAGTCTGCTGTTTGAGCCTTCTTCATTTCAAGAGCACATGCTTTTATCTCCTCAGCACTCAAACACTTATTGTTTACATGGAACCTTCTCTCTCCGAGGCTGTAGCCACTGTCTCTTGTCCTGGCAATGGCACCACTGAGCAGATCACCTCCATTCTCTGCATCCTCCATTCAGTATATTTGCACATGGATAAGATCTCCCCGGAATCTTCTCTAGGATTAACAGTCCTAGCTCTCTCAGCCTTTCCTTATAGGAGAGATGTTGCAGTCCCTTTATCATCTTCTGAGCCCTCTGTTGGATTACGTTAGGTATGATTCTTGTAACAGAGAACTCAGATCAGGACACGATGATCGATGTGTGGTCTCAACAACGCTGAACTGAGGGGAAGGAACATCTCTCTCAATCTGCTGGCAGTACCTTGCTTATTTGCAGCACAAGGATATCATTAAGTTATTTTTGGTGTATTTTTTCTTTTTCTTTTTTAAATTCTTTTTTCTTTTTTTCTTTTTTTTTTTTTTTTCATCAAGTTCACATTTCTGTTTCACATTCACTCTGTATCATTCGCTATGTAGCTCCAGGGAAAGATGGGACTCATCCTCTATTGTTGAGGAGAGGGTGGCTCACAGCTCGTGCTGTTGCTTGGAGGCAGGGACTGGTGGTCTGATTCTACATCTGCCTCCAAGATGCTCGGCTTCTCCTCACTGATGCTGACCTGAGCCTGCATGGTGGTGCTGCTGTCGGGGCACTCGGGCTGTGCTTGGCCTGGGCTGTCCTGGGACCCCTGCACTGGGTCGCAATCCAGGCTGGTGCCGGTGGTGTCTGGCAGGCTCAGGTCAGCAGCTTCCGGAGGGATGGGATGAATGAGGGCTTGAATGACGATGACGTTCTCGTCTCCATTGATGGTGCCATATGGAAGGCTGTCGACTGAAATGCAGCACCCTGTGCTTCCTAACAGCTCTGCGTTGATGGAAGCACAGGATGCGCTGTCGTCCCATGCCCGGCGTCTTCGGGGAACACAAGGGCTCGGGTCCCCTAGGAAGGAGTAGATGCACAGCGGTTAGTGTCAAACGTTCACAAGATGAATCATGCTTTAAAGAGGTCCTTGGCATTTGGCTATGTAGTGGTGGTGGGCAGAAGCAAATAGGCTTCTAGCAACAGTGTCATTGTCTCGACAGTGATCCTCGTGCAGGTGCAGCTCTTGTGTTGACAAGAGACTCATTTGGGAAAGACAGGGGTGAACCAAAGATGTCAGGCACGGGCTCGAACGCCAGAAGGAGGTACAAGCCCACTGAAAGCATGAATCCTACCTGTGCTGCTGACAAGCAGTGTTTTGAAAACTGGATTTGCACCCTTACCTGCCAGGACCAACACTTCTGCTTCTAAGGGATCGCTGGCACTGCTCTGCAGTTGGCGTTCGGCTGCAGGGGATGGTTTGCCCAGGCAGAAGCAGGAACGCCAACTGCCAGCTGGTGCCTGCTTCCTCTTCATGGGCACACTTGGTCTGGAGAGAAAACAGAGCATGCTGCCAGTCGTGGTGCAGGGTGAGGGAAGAGCTGCTCCGAGCCCTTGCTGACAGTTGCCCGTTCCTGGCAAACCCACCCGACCAATGATGATAGGGGCTGGAAAGGGAAGTCCTCTTTACCTTTCAGATGGAGAATCAATGACCGCGTGGAAGTTCCTCAGATCAGCTGTGGGGCCTTCCTCCACCTCGACATCGCTGCTCTGTGTCGCCGTGGGAGGGCTGCTCTGGCCTCTCCTCTCTGCCTGTGCCTCCTGCACGGTGAGCAGCTTTGTGGCAGGAGGAGACACACACACAGACTTGGGCCCGGCAAGAGAACTGTGCCCTGCAAGGGGAAACCACAGGTAAGAGGGAGGATCAGAAAGCAGCAGCACAGCCATCCCAGTTCTGCATTTCTCTCAGACTTGCTTATCAGAGCCACTGCAAGAAGAGGAGCTCAAAGTAACCGTGTGCTCAGAGGTATGCTCGTGGCAAAGGACACAGCCACAATTAAGAGCAGCTCACTGTATCGAAACAGGCAAACAAAAACCCTAGAAAAACTAGGGGCAGGGACCTCAGAAAGCTTTGCTGCCACACTTCAATCAAGCTTCGCCTGCTTGCAAAAAATCTTAACAGCTGTGACGGTTTTCTCCATGTAAGTTATGGGTTTGGACACTCTCAGGATCCAGGAACGGGGCACCATATTCCAATCTAAACCCAGAAGCCTGCTGTCTCCTTGACAGCAAAAGCATTTTCAAAGGTCTTGGAGAAGGCCTGGCTTGGATCAAGGTGTCAGATCAAGATCAAGCTAATGGAGAAAGACGCTCACCTGCTCCCTCTCCCACGGCTGGTGTGGATGTGGAGGGGAAGAGGACGTCTGTGTGGCTGATCAGGAACTCCACCACAGCTGACTGCGTCTGCAGCTCCTTGCAGGCAGCTTCTCCATAGGCGCAGGCAGACTGGCTCCGCTGGGATCTGAAGTAAAGGCAGATCTTACAAGTCATTTCCCCAAGATCGTTTCCCCAAGTCTGAAATTTGCAGCAAAAACTGACAAGTTGGGCTCTGGAGACTTCCGCAGTGGGCAATCAGCGATGCCACTGACGAAATTCTCCTGGATCATCAGGGACACAGCAGTCCCAGCTAAACAAGTGACTAGAAACTGTCATCTGGAAATTGTGCCCCTGGAGGTTGGGGGAGAGCAGAACTAAGCATCGTGTTGAAACGGAAAAAGAAGTTTACCTTAAGAGGTTTGGAGCCCACACTATGGCCAAGTTCTGAGCGTGCATGTTGGTGACGGAGCAGTTCCCGGCCAGAGACGCCAAGTGTCTCATTAAGTACTGCAGAGTCCTGGAAAACAAGAGGGGCAGATGTTCAGCACCAAAAAGCAAGCCGTGCTGCAGTGCACAAAACAAACCTCACTTCATGCTGGTTGTTGTCATTGCTACTGTCCCCGAATAGGAAGTAGGTAAAACTAAGTGCCACCACGCTGCAGCACCAAGCCCCAGCACAGCACAGCCGCAGCCATTGGCTGCACCAACCGTGCCCCCATGCCAAGGAACTGACCCAGTCAACCAACCCGACGCAGCCTTCAGCCGCTTCAGCGTGCACAGGCATGATGCTGCCAGCGTGAGGCAACACCTGGAATCGCATCATGGCCCTCTGAAAGGCAGCAGGGCTGAGCTCAGCAGACCGAGCGCAGCACTGACCTGTAGTGAGGAGCGGGCAGCTGCTGGATGGTGTCCTGCATTCTGAGCAGCCGCTCCTCCTCCGTGGCAGCACAAACAGCGTCCTGGAAAAAGGCAGGAAGGGATTCAGACACCAGGCGGGAATAGCAAAGGGAAGGGAATTCTCGCAAGCGTCGTATATAGTTTAAGTAAGCACTTCCTGGCACCACCAGAAGTGGCATCAGCCAGAGGCAGGAGGTGGCAAAGACATGCCTCGTGGGGCTAACAGAAATAAGACCTCGGAGCTGGGGCACTGCTGCAACCATCAGCCAGGACGCCCAGGGAAGAGGTACGTGTCATTTCCAAGACATTGCCCTGAGCTTACCGAGAACTTGGCATACAGCTGGTCAGTCAGCAGAGGGTTTGGGAGCTCCCTGAAGTACATCTTGCACAGGGAGCTCACGCTGTGAATGTCTCGGACGCTCAGCTCGGGAATCTGCTCCGACTCGAATTCATGGCTGCAGAGAAGGACACAGGATTGGGCAGAGGGCTTTGAGAAAGAGGAAACCAAGTCCAAAGCCACAACAAATACAGTCAAGAAAAGGAAGGGGTTCCTCGGAACGCCCGCAGCATGGCATGTGCCCCTGCTGACAGCTGTGTCAGTCGCAGCACTCTTACCGTAGTTGCTGGATCTTGGACGTAACGCCGGACAGGCGGTAGATCCCCTGCACCACGCCATGCTGCTCGATGAACTTGGCGCAGCTCTGCAGGACCTGGGGGACTACAGAACAAGAGCCAGCGGTTAGCTCAGCTTCTTACTCAAGTCCTGCTTCAGCCCGTGCTCTTCTCCCATCCCAGCCACTAAGCCCAGCCGGGCCACCGCTTGCTTCCTCCTTAAAGGAGAAAGCTGGCAGAGACAGCTGTGAGGAAACTGCAGAGACGTGTTCTTGGCTTTCCAGAAATGCCACCACCTAGCAACAGCCTGGAGAAAGTAAATCTGGCAAAGCCACACACACTGCAAGTCCCATCACAGCTCCCTCAGGAATGGAGGAATCCAATCTCAAGTCCAGAAGAGCTAGGAAAAGGCTGCAGGATGCTCTCTTTGGCCAGAAGGCTTCCTGCGTTTTCAGGCTTACACAATTGCTGGGTATGATCTCCCTTTCATCTTTAGATGCCCAGCGGAGGGAGATCTCAGCAATGGGCTGTTCCTTACCATCACGGCCAGAGCGGAGAAGGTGCTCCCCCAGGTCACACCCAAACACCCCTTCCTTCGCCGGCTCCGGCTGCTCCGATCTCCTGGGGCGGGCCTTCACCACCGAGCGAAGGAAGGTGCTGAGCTTGCCCCGTTTCCTCGGCACTGCAAAGAAACATAATAAAGAAACCAGTTCATTTCAGGCTTGGCTCGGTTGGACGAGGCCGAGCGTAACGCCTTCGACCGAGCACGGAACAACGGGAAGAACATTCCCAACCAGGACACGCAAGAACCGATTTTCCCCGTCCCTGCAAGTGCCCAAGGCCAGGTCGGAAGGGGCCCCGGACAGCCTGCTCTCGACTCCTGCTAAATGCGCAGGCTGGGCACCCAGACTGAGGCAGGGGCCTTGGAGCCTGAGGATGATCCTTTAGACCCCTTCCAATCCCAAGCCATTCCAGGAGGATTCTGTGACTTCCTCAAGCACAACAATAAACACAGTGGGATTGGGCCAGATCTCTGCGTGTTCCCATGGACCTTAATGCAGTCCTCTTGCTAAGCTTGCTCAACTCGGGCATTAACGAACCCCCTGAAAGCCACGCTCTGACCCCATTTTACTAACCCGCATTGTCAAATGTAACATGTGTACCTGGCTTTGGCAATGAATCGACGACGGACTCGGGAACTTTTCCGCTGATGAGTTCCACGCACTCACCAGGGAAAAACCCAACCTGTAACAAGAACAAAAAGACAGCTGGGCATTAGCCCGAGTCCACAGCCAAAGGGAAAGTCCTCTGTCACCGACACAGGGCAACCGTTTGCGTCCGGAAGCCATCCTGTGCAGGCAGAGCAGCTCCAAGCTGAGATTCCAGACTCTACTGAAGTTGGGCTCTCTAGTCAGAAGCGTGTGCCTACCTGAAAGCCACGCTTGCCTCTCCACCAGGGGCTCAGCTCCTTTGGTGGCATAGCAATAATGCACACCAAGTCTCCTACCTGCAAGAGATTGAAACGTCAATCCCAGCTTCAGCACAGCTGGCAGGAAAGCACAGCTCAAACGACTGCCTGCTTCTGCGCCGCAGAATAGCCTCAAGCTTGACAGCCATTGCACCAATGCAGCCCCCAAGGCAAGGAACGCCTGGAACTGCTTACCTCCAGGGAGAGCTCATCCGGCCCCTGGGCGACGTAGCGCTTGATAACATGGGCTGCCGCAATCGCTGGAACGTTAAGAGATGACTCCGCACGCACCAGCTGCGGCTTCCACATGTCATCAGCCTGCAAAACAGAGCACAGGCCGTGGTCAGGAGCTGAGGACAAACTCTTTTCTGCAGGAGAGCACATCTGCGGCTCCCTCTGCTGGCTCAACACAGGGAACAAAGACAAGTCAGAGCTTCACACTGTACCTCCGTGCCCACCACCTCAGGCCCACTGCTGATCTTGCTGCACTCAAGGCCCATCACACCAGGTGTGACAAGCTGGAACAGAGCAGAAACACACTTCTGTTGTCTCTATTCACACAGCACAGTATGGAGAGACTTCTTCAGAACTACCCTTGCATACCCTGCGGCATAGGCAAGTGTTCGAGAAACTACCCCTTGCTGCAGTCTGTTCCAACGTGACAGCCTATTAGGCAGCATTGTACCAAGTTGCTATCCCTCTGCCAGCAGATGGGGACTCTGGCACAGAGCAGCAGATGCATTCGCCCAGAGCGCTCTGACAGTGCGACAGAAGGGCATTAGACAGCACCCTTCTGAGGGCTGAGCTGGAGGGCAGTGAAGAAACCCATGGCATGCAAAACAATGTGGTAGGACAAACACGACACATACCTGGCAACAAGATCACCTCAGGCTACCTGCAGCAGTTCCTGGTCACTCTGCTCAGATCTTATGAGAGCAAAAGCTGCACCAAGGCAGTGGGCGGAGGGTGGGCAGAGGAGAGAGAAAGAGCAGGTCAGTGAGCAGGGCTAAGACAGCCATGGCATAACGCACACAGCACAATCGTCCCATCCACTTGCTGCAAGACATGCTGAGTCTCAGGCTACGGGATGCCTGTCCGCCCAGCAACTTGACGATGCTTCCACAATTGAGCACAGAAGATGATGGAAGAAGCATGGGACGGGTGCCACCCTTACGGACACCCCCTTTGGAACATGCCTACCAGGGGAAAATGACGTCTGATGCTCAAGGGTAAGCAATACGGTGCTGGGAGCTCCGACAGCCAGCACTTCTCAACACCTCGCTGCCCACCCGTCCATCCTACGCTGGCTCAGCTTACCTACAGGATGCTGCGCACGATGCTACTCAAACAAAGGCACTAAACGCACAAGAACAACAAGAAAACCAACCACTCCGAACTCCTACTCGCCCACAAAGGAACACAGAACGCACCGCTCCTCCCCTCATGCCAGCCGCTTATGACATCACCAACGGCCACCAGCCTGCTCCACCATGACTCCCCACAAGGGGGGGAGGCATGACCACGTGGTCAAATGTGATTCCAACACGGCACCACAACATTGCAGAACTCACTGTGGGGTTGGAATTACGTCCTGGTGTGGCAGCGCAATGGGAGGTGTTTGGGCACAGCTGAAGAGCTGGCTGACTCCTGACGTTTCCAAAGGAGGGTGCCAGATTCACTCTCAGCATTCTTTTGCAGGGCTCTTTGGGATGCTTCAAACCCATTTCACTGACTAGGTCACTTCTAGAATGTTCAGCTGACAAATGCTCGCTTTGTCTGGGTAACGCCTCTATGCATCATGAATGAAAAATAAAATTAAATGGGCACGCCACCCTGTGAAACTTACCTCTCTGCTCTTGTTGTCAGCCAGACACCTAAGATGAGCATTATGTGTCGCTGCTCCTGAATGGAGATGCACCCAAGTCTGTGTTCCACTCTGCTCCACCTAAGTGTCTAAAAGAAACACAGGCAGAGATGATTAGAAGATCCTTTGCGCAGACGAAAGCGCAGGCTGCACGCCTATTCTCTTTAGCAAGAAATACTACTTGAGAATCCACAGACAGTTTTATGAGAGGTAGTATGAAAGATGAACAGAAAGGAAATAGATTCATTAAAATAACCGAGTTAATCCTCTCCCCATCAAAAAGGAAGCCTTCTGGGCACTGTTAGCAGCACCTCCTACAACACCTTGCACCACAAATTGTGGCACATGCATTTTTTTCCCACAGGCCCCTCGCTTCTGTCGTTAGTGTCAGATTCACTCAGGTTCAAATACGTGGATCAGAACAGCCATTCAGTTCTGCTGAGGCAGGATCCCACCACTGGGATGTCCCCCAGTCCCATTCCCTGCTTCTCCTGGCACGGGTGGGGAAAGGAACAGCAAGTGATATCACCTACCCAGACTTCTGCTGGGCCTTCCATTTGGTCGCCCATCCCAGGGAGAAGCAGGGGAGCTCCCGTGGCACAAAGCTCGCAGCTGGAGAAATCAAGGCTGCCTCTAAGATGGTGCTTTCAAACAGCACGAGTAACTGGATGTAGGACTTGAAACACAAGGGTAACATGAAAAAGCCACCAGTCCCCACGGATGGGGCTGTTCGCAGAGACAACAGCTGCGTGCTTTCCAGCAGTGTGATGCTCACCCAACAAAGCGCTCAGCCAGCAGATGCCTCCAGCGTCTGAGCACCCATTTGGAGATGGTTTTCTTAACATCCAGGCTGAATCTCCCCTCATACAACCTGAGGCCATTCCTTCCACTCCTGTCACTAGTTACATGGGAGAAGAGCAGGACAACCCCCACCCCCACATAACCTCTCTTCAGGTAATTGTAGAGAATGAGAAGGTCCTCCCTGAGCCTCCTCTCTTCCAGACTAAATCATCCCAGTTCCATAAGAAGCTCCCCATAAGATTGTGCTCTAGACACCTCACAGCTTCACTGGTCTCCTCTGGACACATCTCAGCATTTCAGTGTCCTTCTTGCAGTGAGGGGCCCAGAACAGAACACAGAACTCCAGGTGAGGACTCACCAGTGCCGACTACAGGGGGATGATGGATTCCCTGCTCCTGCTGGCTCCAGCCTTCTGCATTCCAACTCCAATCTCAACCATTCCTGCTGTAGTAGGACTTGAATCCTCATTTGGGGCTGCAGCTCAACAGGTCAGCACATCAAAAATAACACAACGTGCAACTGGAAGACGTGTCTCAAAGCCCAGAAAATCCAACTCTCTGACCTCGGCACAACTCACCAACCAAGAGCCAGGCCTTGACAACTTGGCTGATCTGAGCACGCGGGAGGGGGCCAGACAGTGGACCACAAGTGTCCATTTCCACTGCAGCTCCCTGTAGAGAACAGCACCAATCAGCAGGCGTGAATGAATTCATTGACAAGCTGCACAATGAGTCTGTTCTTTATAAAAAAAAAACCACATCAATTCCTATTCAAAAAAGGGAGGAATTAATAAAGACCAAGAAAGTTCCTGTCCCTATGCCTCATTCTCTCACCCCAACTTTCCTTGCCTCATCCCCAACTCCTGGATGATGTCCACAAGCTTAATGGCAGGTCTCAATCCCATAAGATTCCTTTCACAATACTCCATCAGAAAGGATGTTACACTTGTTCTATACACTCAAGCAGACTGAGCATCAGTTTCTCAGTCACTTAAAACACACAGAAGCATCCAAACCCAGAGCACACACATCCCTTCCTGTGGTACTGGATCCCACAGCTCACCTTCACACCTCTGTCGATTCCTGGTGTTTTACACCCATGCAGCCTCGCTACGGTTCCATGGGTGTCACCCAAGACCTGCAGGACCTCTTTCTCCGCAAACCCCACCTGCAGGCACTGGCTCATGACGTTCACCACCTGCCCTCCTGCGCAAGAACAAGCATTAAGAACGAGAGCAAAGTGCATCGGATTCAACCTGGCCTGCTCCGACCCTCAGTCCTGCCAGGGATGCAGACTCATCCTCAGAGCCACGCTGGACATCAACACATGCATCATTCTTCAAACACCCCATCCCAGCAGCAAGGGATCAAAGCACTGGGACAGCAGAAACAAAAATGCTGTGAGAGTTTCCTGTTGGCACTGACCATGAACAAATCTACAGCTGAGCAACAGGACAGGAGACAAACAGCAGAAAACAACCAACCTGCAGAACTAACTCGTTTGGGGTTGGCCCAGATGTTTGCATGCTCCCTTTCCACGGCCCAGGCCAAGCTTGATGAGCTGCTCCTCATTTGCACAGGGGGAGAACGCTGCAGATGGGATGTGGGGGCTATGCACACCATGCCTTTCTCCTGCTTTTCCTCTCTCCATCTTCCATTAGCAAACAGCATCTCCAAGCCTTCCTTCCTGAAAAAATCACTGGTAAAAAAAGAACTGGCAAGCTTGCTTTTAAAATTGCCTTGTTTATACAGCTTGATGCTTTAAAGCAGAAGCTCACCTAGCAATGACCTACGTCAGACAAGCTCAACCTGCAGGGAAAAGTTATTTCTCTCTGTCTACAGGCTTTGCACACATTCACAGGTGCAACAGTCTGCCCAGATCTCAGCACAACTTTACTAATGGCAGAAATCCAGTTTATGCCCGCCACGTTTTTCTCTCTTCTGAAACACTGTACTGCTGCAAGAAGCAATGATGCCAGTAAAGAATCACATAATTGGAGCTGGAAGGGATCGCTAGAGACCATTCTCCTGCTGGCCACGCTCCTTTAAATGCACCCCAGGATCCCACTGGCCTTCTTGGAAAATATTTCCACATTAGGCATACATTTCAAGGAGGCTCCAGACAAGTAAAGACAGGGGAAAGCACTGGCAAGCCAAAGCAGGGCAAATTTTCCCACACTGCGTTAGCTACAGGGACAATAAATCATGCCCCCAAACTGCTTGCACTAGAACACCCAGCCTGAGATCATAGAAGCTGCCGAGATACGAGTTTATCACAACCCAGAAGTCCTTTAGATCGTGCACTCCCTGGTGCAGTGACACTGGAGGATCAGAATCCTCGGAGAAAAGAACCGGGCCTGCTCAGCTCCTTCCCACCCTCCCAAGGAAAAGCAAACCAACCGCACCGCTGCCAGCACAACCCCGCAGCACACAGCAGGGAACACAAACAGCTACCCAGTGCTCCCCTTCACTCCCAGCCTAACTACGAGTCCACCGGAGGATTCAGAGGGAAATCAATATAGAACACTTGAGTGCACACAGGACTGAATAAAGCCAGGATGGAATTGCACACGTGTGTGTGTGTGCACAGGGCTGCACAGAGCACATCTCCCTATTGTCCACCCTATAGACATATCCCCCCGTATCAGAGAATCATAGAATGGCCTGGGTTGCAAAGGACCGCAGCAATCATCTAGTTTCAACACCCCTGCTGGGTGCTGGGATGCCAACCACCATACCGGGCTGCCCAGAGCCACATCCAGCCTGGCCTTGAATGCCTCCAGTGATGGGGCATCCACAACTTCCATTCCCCCTTGTCCTATCACTATCCACCCTCATAAACAGCCCTTCTCCCTCCTGTTTGTGCGCTCCCTTCAAGTACTGAAAGGCCACAATGAGGTCTCCCCGCAGCCTTCTCTTCTCTAGGCTAAACAAGCCCAGATCCCTCAACCTCTCCTCATAGGAGAGCTGCTCCAGCCCTCTGATCATCACAGTGGCTCTCCTCTGGACCAACCCCAACAGCTCCACATCCTTCCCAGGCCTGGACACAGTACTGCAAAGAGGACCTCACAAGAGCTGAGTAGGAGGGGACAATCACCTCCCTCTCCCTGCTGGCCACCCCTTTTTCAGTGCAGCCCAGAACACACGTGGATGTATCTTTTTTCATACTTAGATTCCCATCTATGTACATATATAGACCACACCTACACCCCCACCATCTGCTAGAACTCCATATTCCTCCCCATAGCACCCAACAGCCCCCAGGAGCCCCATATCACCCTAAGGCCCCCACAACCCTCTCTCTCTCTATACACCACCCCTTCAAGTCCCATACCTGCCCATATCCTCCAATAGCTCCCCACAACCCCTACACACCCTCATAGCCCCCTAGAGCCCCTAGTCCTCCTATGGCCCACCACAGCCCCATATTCCCCCTAGAGTCCCCCTCAACTCTCTGTAGGCCTTTACAGCCCCTGCACAGCTCCCTACAGTCTTATATGACTACCTAGAGTCCCCCCACAGCCCCCTACTTTCCTATATCCCCCAGTGGCCCCCCCACATCCCTCTATGGCCCCTGAAGAAAAAACAAAACTAGAGCGGTGCACTTAGAAAGAGACCATTGAAAACAAATGCAAAATGCACACCTGCACAGGCTCACAGGGAAAACTGCAAGAGAAGCAATCTACACAGAGAGATGCTTTCCCTAGCTGCCCCCCCCAGCTCCATATCCCCCCTTTCCCCCCTCCCAGTCCCAAATCCCCCTCTGCCCTCCCCCCCAGCCCCATATCCCCCCTCTGCCCCTCCCTCCCAGTCCCATATTCCTTTCTGCCCCCCCCCCCCCCCCAGTCCCATATCCCCCTCTGGCCCTCCCCACACAGCCCATATCCCCTCTGCCCATCCCCCCCAGTCCCATACCGCGTTCTCCCCCCCCCCAGCCCTCTCCCCGCACCAGTGCCGTTCTCCCCCGCACTCCGGCGCAGCTGTCCTCAGCACTCGCTGCCGTGGTGCCGGTTTCCGTCCCGATGCAGCTCGCACAGCCCCGGCTGCCGCGCCGGTCCCGTTCGGCCTCGGACCGGGCTGCGGGGGCCGCGCTCTGTGTGGAGCCGCCCCTCCACGGCGGCCGCACCAGTGGTCAGCGCAGGGCTCCGCCGCTCCGATT
>NW_027315581.1:0-43456 GCF_039878825.1 Excalfactoria chinensis
TCCTTCCTCCTTCCCTTCCCTTCCCTTCCCTTCCCTTCCCTTCCCTTCCCTTCCCTTCCCTTCCCTTCCCTTCCCTTCCCTTCCCTTCCCTTCCCTTCCCTTCCCTTCCCTTCCCTTCCCTTCCCTTCCTTCCCTTCCCTTCCCTTTGCTTTGTTTTGCTTTTCCTTTTCCTTTTCCTTTCTCTTTTCCTTTCTCTTTTCCTTTTTCTTATCCTTTTCCCCTTTCTCCTTCTTACTCTTTTTTTACCTTATCCTTTTTTTTTAATATTCTTTGCTATCTTTTTCTTTTTCTTTTCTTTTTCTTTTTCTTTTTCTTTTTCTTTTTCTTTTTCTTTTTCTTTTTCTTTTTCTTTTTCTTTTTCTTTTTCTTTTTCTTTTTCTTTTTCTTTTTCTTTTTCTTTTTCTTTTTCTTTTTCTTTTTCTTTTTCTTTTTCTTTTTCTTTTTCTTTTCCTTTTCCTTTTCCTTTTTCTTTTTCTTTTTCTTTTTCTTTCTCTTTCTCTTTCTCTTTCTCTTTTTTTCTTTTTCTTTTTCTTTTTCTTTTCCTTTTTCTTTTTCTTTTTCTTTTCTTTTTCTCTTTCTTTTCCTTTTTCTTTTTCTTTTTCTTTTTCTTTTTCTTTTTCTTTTTCTTTTTCTTTTTCTTTTTCTTTTTCTTTTTCTTTTTCTTTTTCTTTTTCTTTTTCTTTTTCTTTTTCTTTTTCTTTTTCTTTTTCTTTTTCTTTTTCTTTTTCTTTTTCTTTTTCTTTTTCTTTTTCTTTTTCTTTTTCTTTTCCTTTTCCTTTTCCTTTTTCCTTACCTTTTCCTTTTTCTTTTCCTTTTTCTTTATTTTTTTTTAGGAAGGAAGTATGAAAAATGTTCATTAATGTCAGTAAAAGTGAAAAAAAGAGTTGAAGACAAAGGTAGAAATCAATGAGAATGTGTTTACCCTTCTCAATGTGTGAAATACTTTCAAGTCCTGTTCAGTTTGAAGTTGGTTCCTCCCAGCTTCCTGGCTGATTTATCCCAGGGAGATTACTGGAATTTGCTCTATTCCTCAAAAGTCTGATGGAATCTGTTGTCAACTCCTTCACTGTGATTCATTCTATCCCATCCTATCTGTGTCTAACTCATTTCTTGTACAATTATTCCCTGTGAAAGCTAAAACTGAATAGAAGCAGCATGGACACTACATGCAGTTGATCACTGTGTTTTACTCTTCATGCAATTGCATCACCTTTCCTTCTGTTTGCTGACCAAAAAAAAAAAAAAAAAAAAAAAAGAGACCTCTTTCTTTGCCCTTGTGCAGCGGGTTCTCTGTGGAAAGCCAGTGGGAGTTGGTGCAAAGCAGGTTTAACACTAAGTGGGATACTGCAGAGGAGAAGAGTGAGGTGAGGAAAAGTGATGCAAGTTCCATGGGGCCAGTGTGAGTAGAAATGGGGTGGGGTGGTTGAAAAGAACATTTGTCAATACAGTAACAGAATAGAACACATTGGGGACATCCTGGATTGATATCACTTGCCCATTGCTGCTTTAAAGACTTGTTTATACCCAACTATAAATAAATAGACAGTAAATGTCTGCTGGATCCTTCCTTCTTAAGCTCTCTGCAGGTACCTCTCCATTTTGCTAAACAAGTTTTGAAAACCTGAAGAAAATAATAGGAAGGCACAAGGCACAGGAGACTCTTTAGGTTATAACGAGCCCCAGGGCGCATTTGATGCTGAGTCCATCAACCTGCAGTGCAGAGAGAAGACTGCACAAAGTGCTCAACAAGACAAAGTCAGAAGTAACAGTGAAGTTTCTTGGAGTATTAATGGGCCCATTGAGGAACATTAACAGGCAAGCTTCCCAAGGGACTTGTTAGAGAAGATAATTGGAAGATATGACTACAGGCAGTGAAAGGCACTGGCATGGTGGCTCTGATGCTGAGAAACCAGTCCTTTGCTTTGCAAAGCAGACAGGCCAAGCCCTGATCCCCAGACCCTTGGTAGGGAGAACCTCATGCTGACTAAGGATCCTTCCTGGGGCAGTGGGTTGGAGGTCTGTATGATGTTAAATGAAAGACATGGGGACAGAAGATCCCAGGCTCTGCATGGGCTGCAGGGACACTGTGAGGTTCATGTGCCATGTGTGCCCTGTGTCTTATCGCAGGATGTGGGATGTGAGAAGGGCCCATTCTGAACAAGCAGTCAATCCAGTGTAAATCTGAACTTCAGATCTCTCAGTTCCAGTGCCCTCCTGTGCACACCCTCCCATAGTTTGATGTCCTTTATGTTCTGTGGTGCCCAGAATTGCACCCAGTGCTCCAGGTGAGGCTGCAGCAGTGCAGAGCAGAGAGGGACAATCCTTTCCCTCACCCAGCAGGCAATGCCTTGCTTGATGCACTCCAATGGACCGTTGAGCTTCCTGGCTGCCTGGGCACACTGCTGACTCATTTACTATTTGATGTTGGCCAACCAATCCTTTTCAGTCAGACCACTCTGTAGTGTCCCATATCCAGTCAGTATGTGTGTCCAGGGTTGACCCTACCCAGATGCACAATCAGGCACTTGTTCTTGTTATGCTTTATGCACTTGGTGCTTAGTACCAACTGGTACCCACTTCTCTGACTTGTCCACATCTCTCTGCAAGGCCTCTCCACTCTCGGTGGAGGCAGCAGCACCTCCTCATCTGGTCTCATCAGCAAACTTGCTCAGAACATCTTCTAGTCCTTGTCATGGTTTTGTAATCTTTGCTATTGGTGTTCCGCATCATGGCATCATGTGGAGCACAGAGAAGAACTACACGTCCTAGATGACCTCACGGTCAGAGAGGGAAACACGTCACAGAAGTGATGCTAGCTTTCTCTCTCTCACTGCCTGGCAGTGAGTGTGAAACCTCTCTCTTTCTCTTTTATTTTATCATAGTATCATAGTATCGTGTGAGTTGGAAGGGACCTTAGAGATCATCGAGTCCAACTCCCGGGTTTCGAGCCCCCTGCGTAACAAAGTGGCACTTCTACCCCTGCGCCACAGGGGGATTCGAACCCGGGCCCTCCAGTGCCACAAGCAGCAGCTTATACCACTGTGCCACTGGGGGCACTTGATTTATTAGCCTCAATTTCAATTAGATTGTAATTAATAAAGTAATTTTTCCTCCTTAGATTGTTGCCACTTCTCTGTTTCCCTGAGCCGAGCTCCCATCTCCCCACCCCTTTTCCTTTTTCCCTTCCCAGTTGTCAGGGGCCGGAGGGATATTGACTGATCATGGATACTGACTGATCTAGATAACACCGTGACACCATACAATGTTCTCAAAAGTGATTCAGTGTCTCGAGAACTTTCCACTCGAGCATTTCCAAACCAATTCAAATGCTGAGAGATAGAAATGCTGGTTTGGAAGTTCAAGTCCTGTGGTGGTCTGCTGGACTTCTCACAGGGCAGTGTGTAGGATACCCCACAGTTCGAACCATCAGGGGGCAATCCCACGAACACACACATCTCTTACCAACACTCAGACAATTTCCAACAGCCACGTTTTGGATGCAGCTCCTGGACTGATGTGACACTGAACAGCATCAGTGCAAAGGGCTTTATGAAGTGTTTCTTTGTGAGCACACCTAACAGATATCAGGTGTGTCCCTGGTCTCATTTCCTAGTTTGCTGGGAATTTGGAAGCACCGTGGAGGAGTTCCATGCAAATCATCACCCGTTTGACCACAAGGGGTGACAGAAGGGCTCAGAAGGGATGGTATCACTGTGCAGGGAGCGCCAGAAAGCCAGCAGGACCTGAAAAAACCCTGAGCCCAGTTGTGGAGTTGAACAGATCCAAGGGCTGATATCAATCACAACCCACAACCACAACAAACCAAGACATAATCCTATTGCAACCAGAACATGTAACACAGAGGTATATTCAGCATTCCGGCACGGTCACAGCTTCAGTTTTTCTCTCACAAAACACAAATGGGTAAAGGCAGCTCTCAGCCATTCTGTGTTAGTGAAGGTCCCACAGGGATCTTCTGTGAAATCAAACAAGACCCCAACTTGTTTTTTGGGAGTTTTGTTAACATGGCTAAAATGAGGGAATCATCCAGCAAGTGCTAACTCTATATTCCTGTTCTTGGACACCCTTAGCCTCCCAAGCGTATTTATTAAGAGGTTCCATTAAGGTTAGGGACACTGGCCTCAGGATAGCTAGGTGAACCGACACAGGCTGGCCAGGGAGAGAAGTGTTTCCCTGGCTTATCAGCCATTGGGTGGTGACTCACAGGGGCAAATGGAAAGGGTGGTGGGTGAAGCCTTGGGACAGAAGGTGTTAATTCACCCTGGACTTCAGGAGAGCCAACTTTGATCTCCTCCGGGACTTACTTGGGGCTATCCCGTGGGCCAGAGTACTAGAAGGCAAGGGGGCCTGTGAGAGCTTGCTAGCATTCAAACGGCTCCTCTTCCAGGCTCAGGATTGGTGCGTCCCTGTAACTAAGAAGTCGGGAAAAGGTGCCAGGAGACCTGCGTGGATGATATGAAATTGGACAGATTGGCTGACACGCCTGAAGGCTGTGCTGCCATTCAGAGAGACCTGGACAGCTTGGAGAGCTGGACAGTTAGAAACTGGATGAGATTTAACCAAAGCAAGTGTAGAGTCTTGCACCTGGGGAGGAATAATTGCATACACCAGTACAGGCTGGGGGAAGACCTGCTGGAGAGGAGCTCTGCTGAGAGGGACCTGGGCGTCCTGGTGGACGACAGGTTGGCCATGAGCCAGCAGTGTGCCCTTGTAGCCGAAAAGGCCAATGGCATTCTGGGGTGCATTAAAAAGAGCATGGCCAGCAGGTCGAGAGAGGTGATCCTCCCCCTCTACTCTGCCCTGCTGAGGCCTCATCTGGAATACTGTGTCCAGTTCTGGGCTCCCCAGTACAAAAAAGACAGGGATCTCTTGGAAAGAGTCCAGCGGAGGGCCACAAAGATGGTGAAGGGCCTGGAGCATCTCCCCTATGAGGAGAGACTTAGGGAACTGGGTCTGTTTAGCCTTGAGAAAAGAAGGCTGAGAGGGGACTTGATCCAGGTTTATAAATACCTGAGGTGTGGGAGCCATAGTGGCGAGGCTGGTCTGTTTTCAGTAGTGCGTGGGGACGGGACTAGGGGCAATGGGCTGAAACTTCAGCATAGGAAGTTCCGCACGAATGTGCGCAAGAACTTCTTTATGGTGAGGGTGACGGAGCACTGGAACAGGCTGCCCAGGGAGGTGGTGGAGTCTCCTTCTCTGGAGATATTCAAGACCCACCTGGACACCTACCTGTGTGACGTGGTGTAGGGAGCCTGCTTTGGCAGGGGGGTTGGACTCAATGATCTCTAGAGGTCCCTTCCAACCACTACAATTTTGTGATTATATCCTATACCCAGGGGGTGACCTCACTGCAGCCTTTCAGGACCTGAAGGGAACCTATATCCAGGAGAGGAGTAAGCTCTTCGAAAGGGCTGATAATAGCAGGACAAGGGGAAATGGATTTAAATTGAAAGAGTGTAGATAGATTTAGGTTGGATGTCAGGGGGATGTTTTTTGCTATGAGAGCGGGGAGGTCCTGGAACAGGATGTCCATGGAGGCTGTGGATGCCCTGTCCTTGGAGGTGTTGAAGGCCATGTTGGATGAGACCTTGGGCAACCTCATGTAGTCAGTAGTGTAAGTTTGGTGGCCCTGCCAGGCATGGGGTGTTTGAGCTTCATCATCCTTGAGGTCCCTTTCAACCCAATGAGGTTGAGGTGCAGCCATGAGGGGTCTGGAGAACCTGATGAGGCTGATGGGGAGCCAGGATGGGTCAGCGTGGAGAAGAGGAGCACAGGGGAGACCTCAAGGCTCCTGAAGGGAGGTTGTGATGAGCTGGGGGTCCCGTGTAACAGTACTTAACTGGTTACGGGGTCTATGGGGTGGCTATGGGTCTCTATGGGTCCTTATGGCTCCCTATGGGTTCTCTATGGGTCCCAATGGGTCTCTATGGGTCCCAATGGGTTCGCATGGGTCCCTATATGTCTCTATGTGTCCTTATGTGTCTCTATGTGTCTCTATGGGTTCTGAAGGGAGGTTGTGATGAGCTGGGGGTCGGCCCGTGCTCCCGTGTAACAGTGATGGGATGGGAGGGAACAGCCCTGAGTTGTGCCAGGGGAGATTCAGGCTGGACATGAGGAAAGAGTGCTGCTCCTATAGAGTGGCTGGGGGCTGCAATGGGCTGCGCAGGGGGTGGTGGAGATGGAGATGCCACGTTGAGGGCCGTGGTTGAGTGAGAGCTATTGGTGATGGGTGGGTGGTTGGAGTGGGGGAGATCAGAGGGCTTCTCCAACCTTGGTGATTGTGGATGGGGGGTTGGGGTGGGCATGGGGAGTGGAAGATGATCAGAATGGGGGAATTGGAGGGGTGGGATGGGGGAGGGACCCTTCGAATAGGTGCAGGGGGACTCACTGGGTAGACAACAGGGGACTCTATGACTGAGAGGGATATTAGAAGGGGTAAAAGGATCAGAAAGGGAAATAGGAGGGATGGGAGGGGATGGGATGGGATGGGAGGGTAAGGACCCTTAGGGTAAGAATAGGGGGAGTCGCTGGGTGGGGACAGAGGAGCTGGTGGACAGAATGGGGTGTTTCATGGAGGGTGAGGAGGTGGATAGGGGGCTCTAGGGGTCAGAATTGGGGCTGGGTGTGGGGATATTGGCTGGGTGGGGGGATATTGGTGGGGGGAGAGGATCAGAATGGGGGAATAGGAAGGGTGGGATGGGGTGAGGTTTGGGAATGGACCCCAGGGGTCAGAATGGAGTTAGGGAACTGAGGTGGGGGGGGAGTCAAAGAGGGCTGTAGGGATCAGAATAGGGGAACTGGAGTGGGGGGGCTCTAAAGGTCAGATGGGAGGGGGACCAGGGGGGACAGTGTGACCCTGGGGGTCAGAGAGAGGGATAAGGAGGGAGGAAGGGGGGGTGTTGGGAGGGTGGAAAGGGGGGCAGTGAGGGACCCTGCATTGAGAGGGGGGGGGACACATCTCTTCATTGAATGATCAATCCCTAATTAAAACCCTCTGGTAGACATCAGAGTTTAGGGGTTTTTAGGGTTTATTAGGGTTTTTTAGGGGTTTTTAGGGGTTTTTAGGGGTTATAGGGTTTTTTTTAGGGGTTTCCATGGATTTCCACTCTGTAAATGCAGGTGTATTCCGCGTTCCCCCAGTTGTTCTGCACCTCCAGTTTGATCTGGCGGTAGGATTGAAGGGGCTTCTCCTGTCAATACAAAGAGGAGAGGTTTTGTTATGGGTCAGAGGGGGACCAGAGCCCCATATTGCCCCATAGATCCCAATGTTCGCCCCATAGATAAAGGTAAACCTAATAGATAGTCATTGATTTCCTGGAATTTGGATCCATATTCAGGAGTTGTTTAGCATTCAGACCCCCCGCCTGTTATCACCCATCTTATCAGTGTGGGAATCAAACGTTGTTTCTGCATTTAGAACAAGATAAGATTCTTTTCTTTCAAGGTCTCAGTATATAAGTGAAGCAGTAGCAGAGGAGAGGCTTCGTTATGGGCATGGGAAGAGCCACAGCACACAAAGTGCTTCCAAAGGCTTCCAACAGGGACCCTGCAGGAGTCGACCATGTTGGAGAGCAGAGGGTGGGCAGGAAAGCTCTTTCTTCCCATGCCTTGCAGGCAGCCCGGCCCTCCCCCCTTGCACTTGCCATACTTGCATGTGGAAGGTCTGGGCGATCTCTCCGTCCACGTCATAAACGAACGACCCCAGCAGAGTCTCCCCTTCGTCCTCATCCACTCCCTGAAAGACAAGAGATGATGGCGGTCACACTTAGGCAGGCCATGCCATAAAGAACACACCAAGGCCAAAGGTGGGAGCCCTTCCAACCCTCTATTGGGTGTCTGTGGGGCCCTTATGGGGCTCTGTTGGGTGTCTGTGGGGCACTGTGTGTCTCTGTGGTGCTCTGTGAGCTCTTGTGTAGCTCTATGGGGTCTCACAGGGCTCTATGTGGCAGTTATGGGGCTCTGTTGGGTGTCTATGGGGCCCTTATGGGGCTCCATGGGGTGTCTGTGGGCACCTTAAAACTCTAAGGTTCTCTATGAGCTCTTGTGCAGGTCTATGGAGTCTTACAAGGCTCTTTGGGGCAGTTATGGGGCTCTGTTGGGTGTCTGTGGGGCACCATGAGGCTCTTTGGTTCTCTGTGAGCTCTTGTGTGACTCTATGGGGTCTTACGGGCATTATGGGGAGCTATGGGGTGTCTGTGGGGGCTCTATAAGGTCTTATGTTGTGGTTATGGTGCTCTGCTTGGTGTCTCTGGGGCTCTATAGGGGTTCTATGGGGTCTTATGGGGCTCTATTAGGCAATTATGGGGCTCTGTTGGGTGTCTGTGGGACAATGAGGGGGCTCTATGGGTTGTTTGTGGGCACTATGAGTCTCTTTGGTTCTCTATGAGCTCTTCTGCAGCTCTATGGGGTCTTATGTTGTGGTTATGGGTCTCTTTGGGTGGCTCTGGGGTTCTATATGGGTTCTATGGGCTCTTATGGGGCTCTATGGCAAAGCTTTTTCCTCGGGACCCTCCATTAGCAGCAGCAGGTAGAGCCTTACCAAGATGGCAAAGTCTCTAGGGGCGCTGCTGACATCCCCAGAGGGAGAGACTGCCTTGGAGACGTGCCACATGGTGACAGCTGTGGGCCAGATGTTCTCCGGCAGCTGGATGACTGCGTGGCCCCGAGAGCCTTGGAAAGCCCAGCAGCTGCCAGCAGAAACATCGGGCTGAAAGGAGAGAGACGCGTCCATCAGGCAAAGAGCTGCCAGAGCTGGATGGTGGGCAAGGAGCACAGACCTTGTCTGCTATGGGGCTGCCCGTCATGGAACGCTACTCAAGGGACGGGAGGGCAAGATGCAAAGGGTTGGACAACAGCTCTGGGCTCAGTTGCCTTTCTCTGCTTGCACAGAGCTGGCGGGGCAGCCCTCCCAGCATCTGTCAGCCCAGCACCCTCCCAGCGCTGGTGTCAGTGATGTGGGGAAGAGTGCGGGATGAGCAGCAATGCTGGGCCAAGGGAAAGTAATGTGCAGCCAGATTGGGGGGAGGATGGAGGGGAAGGATTGGGGGGAGGATGGAGGGGAAAGGAGGATTGGGGGGTGGAAGGATGGGGAAAGGATGGGGGGGAAGGATTGGGGGAAGGAGGGGGGGAGAGTGGTGGGAGGAAGGGGAGGACTGGGGGGGAAGGATGGGGAGAAAGGATTGGGGGAAGAAAGGACTGGGGGAAGTAGGGGGGGCCCTTATGGGGCTCTATGGGGTTTCTGTGGATGGAGGGGGGGAAGCAAAGGGGGGGAGCCCACAGTCACCACTTCTTGTGCCTTACCTGCAAGAGGGTCTCGGGGGGCTTCGCGGAGGAAAAGAGGGGAGAAATCCAGCCTTTCCCACCATAACTCTCGGTTGTCCTCTCCGCATCAACAGTGGCACCTGAAATCAAGATGGACAGACGTGCACTGGGACGGCCCAGAGACGAGCTGAAGGACTGAATGCTCATTGCCCAAAGCTCTTGGCGGGGCTCTGGGGTGCAGAATTCCCCTCGCTGTGTGTATGGGAACTGCTGAGTCCCGGCCTGAAGCACTGACTGGGGCAAGGAGCCGGTCAGCCCTGGGAGCAGAGGAGAAGGGTTTGTCAAGTCTGAGAGATGGGGGGTTTAGATGGGATGTGAGGAGGAAATTCTTGACCACCAGTGGGCAGTGAGGCCCTGCAATGTGCTGCCCAGAGGAGCCATGGATGCCCCATTCCTGGAGGTGTAGGAGACCAGGTTGGATGGGGCCCTGAGCACCTTGATGCAAAGCCCTGTCAATGGCAGGGAGTTGGGCTGGGATGGTCTTAAGGTCCCTTCAGACCTCAGCCAGCCTAAAGCTCTATGAGACAACTGTGAGAGAAGGCAGAGCTGGGCAGGTTTTGGGGAGTGCCAGGCACAAAGCTGAGGGTAGTGAAGCTGTCGACATACCCAAGGATTTTAGAGCCCAGTTGGGCATCCAGTAGCTGTTTGCCATGACTTTCTCGATCTCCTGCCGTGTCAGCTGCAGAATTTCCTGGCAACAAATAAGGAATGGAGAGACAGCAGTGAGCACAAAGACAGGAGGTGGGTGTCCTACCCAAGAGCTAAGGGAAGGCTCCATGTCTTTCTAGGTGTGCCCTGATGAGCCACTGCACTCCAGAGACACAGCAAAGATGGACTTTGGGCTCTGCCTGATCCCCTTGTTGCCAGCCTTGTGTCTGCTGCACAACAGCCTGGGCAGGCAGGCAGAGGAAGGAGGAAGCAGTGCCATTACCTCTCTCTTCAGTCCATGGATCCCATTCTCCTCCAGGACATCAAACACTGATTCTACAATGAGCTCCTTCCTGGCCGACAGCTGAGTAGTTTCCATGTTTGGCTCTGGCCAAACTAGTGAGTTCCTAAAAGCAAAGCAAGTCTTGTTCAGCAATGTCCACCCTGCAGGTTCCAGTGCAATGGGGTGAAGGATTCCAATGGGTTGTGCCCTTCCATATCCGCCAGCCCCTTTCATTCCTTGGCTTTGCCAAGGGCTGTCTTCACTATACAGACGGGAAAGACTGGAGCCCTGGGCACAAGGCGAAGGTGTGCATAGAGCACACAGCCAGCTGAGGCCATGCTACAGAACCAGGTGAGTGGCAAGGAAGTGTCCTTACCCCAGAGACAGGAGCTCATGCACAGGTCCTGCAGACACCACCTGGAAGAGAAAGGCATTGGATGGGAGGAAGCACGAGGAGCACAAGGAGCTTCCAAAGGAGCTTCCCAGGGAAACAATGGCAGAATTTCCAGCTGCTTCCCAGCACTTTGCAGAGGACCGCTGCCCAGTGTTGGGCTCTTCAGCCCTCCACGTGCTGCAGAGCATCTGCTGCTTCTCCCTTTGCTTTCCCATCCCCTCCAGACTCCCCAGTGACACGGACGGGCCAAAGGCTCCTTCTTCCCATGCGCTGTTGCCTTCATCCCCAGTTCCGTGCTGGGCGCTGGGAAGATGCTGCCACACCAAAGCCCGCCCTGCTGCCAAGGCAGCCCCCAGCCTGGCTCAAGGGCCCACCCTCTGTCTCAGCAGCGATGAGCCCATGGCCAAACTGTCCCCACGGAGGCAGAAGGGCAGAGCTATGGCCTCTGCTGCACAGCGTAGCACTGACCTGCAGGACATTTCTCCATGCTCCCAGTATCCAAAGGAAGGCTCCAGCTGTGGGGGACATCAGTCAGGAGAGACCATGAGTTTGCCAGGCTGCTCTGAGCCCTGCAGCCCATTTCCCCCCTCCCAACCCAGCGGGGACACGCCGTGTGGGACAGTCCCGCTCCCCGGCTGTGCTGGGATGGCTTTGGCTGGGGAACACTCACCAGAAAGGACCGCTAGAGGCAGGATGGGAGTCCTCCTTCCCCTCTCTTGGGCAACACATTGCCTAAGGGAGAGATCAGATGGTGGTTATCACGGCCCTGCACAGGGACACACACGGTCTCCTGGGATCCCTTTAGCAGACGGCTGCCATGGGTTCCTCTGCCCAGCAGAGATGTGAGTCCAGAGGGGGCCCTTTAGCAAGAGCTGGTTAGTGCCACAGCACCCGTGGGACACGTGAGAGTGAAGGGCTCTACTGTGCCATGGGGGGCAGCAGCCTTGCCCCGTTCGGCTCTCCCCAGAGCAGGAGCAGGGCTGTGCCCACGGAAAGGGAGTTTGGGCTGCCTGGCTGGAGAAAGCCCAGCAGCACACAGTGATTCTGGCTTCCCCTCCCCACATTCTGGGCCCTGCTGCACCCACCTGCCCAGCTGGGCTGGCATTTTGGTTCCTTTACTCCTACAGACACAGAGAATGGCTTGCTCTCCTCCCAGGACACAAGCACCTCTTCTCCACTCGCCTGCTCTGCACTCCTCACGGGACTGCAGTGCTGCACAGCTCTGCAGCGTGGCTCAGTAGGACGGCAGGTTCCGATGTCATAATGGCTGACAGCTGCCAAGGCCGAGTGACGCCTTCTATGAGCTCACAGGGTGTGCCCAGGAGGGACAGACCCCATGGGTTTGCCCCCAGCCCAAGGCTGGAATTCCCAGAAACAGCTCTGAGCACAGAGAGGAGCTCCTTTGGATGCCCTGGTAAAGATGTCTGTGCTATTGCACAAGAGGAGCTCCTTGTGCAATGGGGCACCTGCCAGGCCAAAGGCCGACTAGGGAAGCCCTGCCAGGCCAAGAGCCTGCCGCCGGCCAGCAAACACCGGAAGGCCAAAAGCTGGCTGGCCGGCTTGGGGATTCCTACCAGGCCAACATCCAGCCTGCCTGGGGCTCACTGCCTGGCAACAAAATGGCTGACTGACCTGCTGGGCCTGTGAGGCCAAAAGCCAGCCACAAAGTTGGGGGCTACCTTGTCAGGCCTGAAGCTGGTAACCCGGTTAGGGGGGCCCTGCCAGGCTAAAAGCCAGCTGTCTGGTCTGGGGGGCACTGCCAGGTCAAAGGTCTGCAGGCCGGGGAAACCCTTCCAGGCCAAAAGCCTGCAGGCCGAGGTCCCTGCCAGGCCAAAACCCATCCTGTCCGAGGCTCCCTGCCAGGCTAGAAGCCGGCTGTCCGGCCTGTGGGGCCTGGGTTACCTTGCATTCCCTGATCATAGTTAGTGAAAGAAGTTTTCCTCCTTAGATTGTTGCTGCTGCTCTCTTTGTTTCCTTGTGCCCAGCTCCCATCTCCCTACCCCTTTCCCTATTCCCTTCCCATTTGTCGGGGGCCCCACAGCCCTACTGCCCCTCTTCCCCCACCCCTGTCACAGGCAGATTGATCCAGATAACACCATGACAGAGATGTGTGTGTTTCTGGGATCTCTGTTCCACGTGGTTGCCATGCAACAGATGGCAGCAGAGACACCAAATTGGGTCTTGAGAAACAAGTCCTGTGGCGACATGGCACCCCAGAAAGAACCGAGTCTGATAATGGGACTCCTTGCAAACATTCCCTCATAAATACTTGGGCCAAAGATCATGGCACTGAGTGGGTTTATCATATCCCCTACCATGCACCAGCTCTGGTAAGACTGAAAGATACAATGGGTTGTTGAAAGCTATGCTGAAAGCAATGGGTGGTGGAACATTCAAGCACTTGGAGAAGAATTGGGAAGAAGCCACTTGGTTGGTCAGTACTAGAGGATCTGTCAGTCGTGATGGTCCCAGCCAATCCAGCCCCCTGCACACTGTAGATGGAGATAAGGTCCCTGCAGTGCATGTAAAGAGCGTGTTGGGAAAAGCAGTTTGGGTCCTTCCAGCCTCTGGAAAGGGCAAACCTCTCCCTGGAACTGCTTTTGCCCAGGGAGCTGGGTGCACTCGGTGGGTGCTGCAGAATGATGGGGATGCTCAGTGTGTACCACAAGGGAATTTGATGCTGGGGGAGAGCAGTCGGTAACTCTGTCTATATATATGCATACAGACCCAAGTGCGTAAGGTGTTTTGATGGTGGTTTATTGGTGTGTAGATTTGTATATTAAGTAAGATGTTGTGATGTAAAAAAGCAATAGCAAAATTAGCAAGCCATGACAGTCTTTATCCCCTGCCTTGAAAACACTTCCAGCTGTAGGGTTTTGTTCCTAAGCATCTCCCAGAGGCAAGGGGTCTCACAAGAGTCCTCAGTCGCTCTCCTTGTTCCTTTGATTTTCTTCAAGGAGATGGCATGCAGGAACGACACAGATGGGTCTCAATGGCACTAATGGACTCAGCAGCTGTTTTGCAGCCTCCGGTGGAGCTCTGTCTGTCCTGGGCACCCCATGCCCGCATCAGTGTGGGTAAGGTGTGTCCTTCCTGCGGGGTGGGGCTTCGGGCTTTGGAGACTGACATCTGGGAGACCCCGTTTCTTTCCTTATGGGAGGCAGAAATCCAGATCTGATGGTTGAGGACTCCTTGGGTAGGCTGGACTCAGCACGAGATGCTGCTGCTGCCATCTCTTGTGTGGGAGACCTCGTTTCTTCCTTGATGGGTAGCAGCAACCCAGATGGGACAACAGAGAGCTCCTTGGGCAAGCTGGGCTCACCGTGAGATGTTGCTGCTGCCATCTTTTCAATAGGAGACTCCCTTTTTTCCCTTATGGGAGGCAGCAATACAGATCTGTTGGAGGACTCCTCGGGCAGGCTGGTCTCACCACGAGATGTTGATGCTGCTGCCATTTCCTTGGCTCGTTCCCACTCTTCCCTGCTCTTCTCAACCCTCTTCCTCAGAAGTATCACAGAGTCGCATGCCCGAAGCCTCAGCCTGGGTGGTGTGCCTGGGGTCTCCATGGACAGGCTGGACTCAGCCCTTGAGCAAGATAGTGGCTCTTGGCTGCAAGCTGTTGTCTGGTGGTGTGAGGCCTCAGCTTCCTGCAGTTCGGGCAGTGCAACCTCACGCTCGGCTTCCCCTGCTCCTCCTTCTTCATCGAGGAACTTGACCCGTCTTGTTCGGCCCAGCCCTTCTTGGTTATCCGTTTCCTCATGGTCCTGCAGCTGGCAGCTCATCGGCTGCTCTGGGGCTTCAGGCACTGCCCGGATGGGTGGCAGAACACTGAAAGGACAGAGCGGGAGGGGTCCGCATGAGTGGCTGATGGCTTTGGGGCCGTATCCCTCAAGGCTGAGCCAGGACCCTGGGCTGTAATGCAGCCTTCCCCACAGACAGCTGAGCGGCTGCCCCGGGGCTCTCCGGAGATGTGGAGAGGGGCCAGCCCTGTGAGCTGGGGGGATCCTGGCGTCCCCATCCCAGCACTCTCAGGCAGCCACAAACAAGCAGTGACCCTTTGGTGTTAGGGATTGGGCTCTCATTGTGTCACCTCCATGCACAACCCAGCCCACAGCCGCCAGCCTCACCTGCAGGCAATGCTCTCCCTCCGCAGTCTGTTCTTTATCTTTCGCAACTGCCCTCCATCGACACTTGCAGTGCTCAGGCGTCTGATGAAGGTTGGAGTCTTGTCAAATCTTACTGCAGTTGGGAAGGAAGAGGAGATTCGCCGTCAGGCCTTTGGCTCGCTCACAAGCAGCACTCAGGCCTGTTCCCAGAACCCGCCCTGAAACCATCTCTGTCCCCACTCCTCCTCTCTGCAGTTCAGCTCTGCTTTGGGGCTGCAGGAGGGATGCTGGCTTTGGGAAAGAGGAGCTGTCTGGTGACAATAAGGTGGCAGGGTGACTTTTGGGGTCTCTGTCCCTCCACTGGGGGAGGGCAGGGCCTGAGATCCCCACATCCTCCTGCCATAGACAGGGATGGGGGTACGTCACACCCTGCACCTTCCTTTTGGACTGGCCAACCATAACCTAAGGGGAAGAGGCTGTGCTGAGCCGGCACAAAGGTTTGATGCACATCAGAGCCCTGGGCTGATGGTCAGCAAGGGACTGCCCACCTCCAGTTGGTTGCCCGTGCCGTGGAAAGGAGCTGGAAGCCACATTACCTTTCTTGCCCCCAGTAAGAGGTGGCAAAGTCTCTTCTTTGGTTGCTTTCCCTGCCCCAGAGAAGCTCCCGGAGGACTGGCGGCGTATCAGGGGTGGCAGTTTGGGGACCAACTCCATTTGAAACCTGTAAGCGAGGAAAAGGCAGTGAGCGGTGTGACAGTGCAACAGCAATCCTTGCTGCTCGCTCTGCTTGTCTGCTCACAGGCACGTTTTCATGCTGCATGAAGGCTTTCCAAAGCCGTTAGCAGGGTCACTTGGAATAGGAGGAGGGGAAACAGTTTCAGGCGGAAAGAGGGAAGACTGGCTTTGGATGGGAGGAAGGTTTTGGCTGGAGGGTGGTGAGGCACTGGGATGTCTTGCCCAGAGAGATGCTGGGTGCCCGGACAGGCATTCAAGGCCTGGCTGGACCAGGCTCAGAGCAACCTCATTTGGAGGTAGGTGTCCCTGTTCCCCGCAGGGCAGTGGCACCGGGTGCTCTTTTCAGGTTCCTTCCTGCTCCAGTCATTCTGCGATTCTATGGCACATCCTCCTGGGCAGGACACTGATGGACACGAGGCACAAGCACTACAGAATGAGAGCTGAGCAGCTGCATCAAGCAGCAGAAAATACTCACTTGGGTAATACGACAAGGCAGCCAGAGGACACCAGAGAAGCCACCGGTGTCACACGGGACACCCCCATGTCCAGCAGCGAGGGGGCCTGCAGGGGAGGAACAGGGAGACTGTGAGACGTCCTGGTCATGGCTGAGGCACTGGGGACACGAGGAGCCCGAGGCAGGGAGAGCTGACAGCACCGCAGCACCTGCATGGCTCGAGCAGCTGCCCAGGTCCTGGTGGGCCATGTGCGGGCTGAGTGAGGCTCACGGCACTGCCCGCGCTATGGAGAAACCTACGGCTCACCTTGCGGATGGCTCTCCTGAAGTTCTCTTTCCCCGACAGCGTCTCGAGGAAGTCGTAATAGAACTTCATTTGGAAGGTCAGCCCGTCAATGAGCAGCACTCCAACGTCCTTCAGAACCACAGCCACGTTCTCCCCATTCTGCAGGCAGCTGGAGAGCAGCAACACGGTGCTTTGGATGCACTTCTGTGCTGTTTTCCAGCTCACAGAGGCGGCTGCGGCCACCTGGCTGCTCTTCAGGGCCTCCACCTTCCTGTCAACTGAGAAAATACCAGGGATGGGGTTGATGATAAGGTTGCTCTTCCACCTAGAACTGCTTCTAAGGGACATCATCCAGAATGGCCCCGCGTTTGGACGGGCTCCTCAGAGGGGGAGGTCTGCTTCTGAGAAGGGAGGTGGTGGCCCTGTTTGCCCCATCCATGAAGCCAGCAAGGGTTTCATCCCCCCTCCTACCTGGCAGGGACCCCCTGCGGGACTTGAGGTGGTGCACTGCAATGAGGTTGCTGGCCAGCTGAAACACGGGCCAGCACAGGGTCACGGTCCTGTCCTCCGTCCTGATCTCCTTGGAGACGATGTCAAAAGAGCCGAAGGTGGGAATCCAGACCCCCTGCGAGTGGAGGAGGAAGAAAGGGCGGAAGAGTTAAGGACTGGCTGGAGGAAGAGCTGGAGCTGGTCCTGTGCGGGGACAGTGCTCAGGAGCCCCCTCCTGCTGTTCAGAGGCACAAGCCAGTGCAGCGGGGACAGCTTTGGGGCTGTCATGGTTTTGCAATGTTGTAATTTTGCTATCAGTATTCCACATCATAACATCATGTTAAGTATAGATAATTTTGACGAATCTGCTGCTCACAGAAAGAAGACTACATGTCCCAGGGAGCACCACGGTCAGTCATATGACCAGGACTATATAATCTCACTTCAGTGCTGGACTCGCTCTCTTGGATCCTGCCAGCCAGGGGGAGAGCCGTGTGGGAGCGTTCCAGCCGTTTCGCCTAGAGTTACAGTAGGCCTCTCGGTTTCGGGACTCACTCTCTCTTATTTTACTTGATTTGTTAGCCTTAATTCCAATTATATTGCATTATATTGTGTTATTCTGTATTCCGATATAGTATTTAGTAAAATAGTGTGCCTCCTTAGATCGTTGCTGCTGTATTTATTTTCTCTTTCCCTGTTTTTTGTTTTTTTTTTTTCCCTTCTGGGCCAGCGGCCTGCGGGCTGACTGCCCCTGTCATGGGTGCAGGTAGATTTTAGGTTAACCTGTGACACACAGTAAGAGCTTCGGTAGACTGTGAGCCTGAGATGCTCGACCAGTGGGTGCCAGGAGAGGCTCTACCTGCGCCAGACCCAGGGTATATAACAGAATGGGTTTCACCGACAAGTTGTGCAATGGTCAGCAGTGGGCGCACACACTACTGCAGTGCTGAATAAACAGCTCTTCACAGAGAGCTGTTATATAATAAACAATGCTGAATAAACAGTTCTTCTTTCCTGACTGGAAATTCTTGAGTGTGTTCCTCACAGAGGCTCTTGCACAGGAGAGGGATGAAGGTCTGCAAAGTGGTCCAAACTCATGCCTTGAGAAGCACACTGAGAATACAGGGAGTAACAAGCACAGGGAGCGAGGCCGGTCAGGGCACTGCCTCAATACCAGTGCCACCAAAAAAGGGCGGAGAGTCTTAGTAACTGGGGACTCCTTGCTGGGGGGCACTGAGGCTCCCATTTGCCACCCAGATAATCTCTCCAGTGAGGCGTGCTCTCTTCCAGGGGCACATGTTAGAGACAGTGGGAAGGCTCTACCATGGCTCATTAAACCGGAAGACTGCTATCCTTCTGTTGTCACTCAGGCTGGGTCCCAGGATGCTGCAATGAGGAAACTAAAGAATGTTCAACAGGACTTTGCATCCCTTGGAAAGATGCTGAAGGGATCAGGGGTGCAGGTAGCATTCTCCTCTGTCCTTCCAGTGGACGGCTGGGACCAAGGAAGATGGAGGAGAACATGCTGACTGAGGGGGTGGTGACTTGATCAAGGCTTTGGGTATTTGGATCTTGGGCAGGCCTTTGAGAAACTGGGTATGTGGGCTCCTGACGGACTCAACTGAGCGAGTGGGGCAGAAGTGTGCTGGGGAACAAGCTCTCTGGATTGACTACCAGGGCTTTAAACTGGGTCCGAGGGGGGAAGGGAGGGGAGTTAGATGTGACAGGGTTACCGGTATGAGGATTACAGATGTGAGGATTACAGGTATGTAGTGAGGATTACAGGTATGTAGTGAGGATTACAGGTATGTAGTGAAGCTGTGCAGGGAGAAGATTAGGAAAGCCAAAGTGCAGCTAGAACTGAGCTTGGCTGCTAAGGTAAAGGAGAACAGTAACTATTTGTATAAACACATCAACAGCAAGAGGAAGGCTAGGGAAAATCCCCACCCCTTGTTGGATGCTGAGGGCAACTGAGTCACCAAGGATCGGGATGAGGCTGAGCTACTTAATACCTTCTTTGCTTCAGTCTTTAATAGTAAAACTTGTTGCTCCCTGGGAACACGGGCCCCTGCACTGGTAGATGGAGGGGGAACGGAATAAGCCCTACATGATCCACTATGAGATAGTTTTGGACCTGTTTCAAAAGCTGGATGTTTACAAGTCCATGGGGCCGGATGGATTGCACCCTAGAGTTTGCTCCTAGAGGAAGTTGGCGGATGTGGTCGCCAAACCACTCTCCATCATTTTTTGGCAGTCTTGGCTGACTGGGGATGTCCCGGTGGATTGGAGGCTGGCGAATGTGATGCCCATCTTCAAAAAGGGTCAGAAAGATGATCTTGGCAGCTACAGGCCCATCAGTCTCATCTCGGTGTCCGGGAAGGTTATGGAAAGGATAATCTCAGGAACCATCAGGGACCAATTAAAGGTCAGGCCTAGTTAGCATTGGTTTAGGAATGGTAGAACCTGTTTGACTAACCTGATTTCATTCTATGACAAGGTGACCTGCTTGGTGGATGAAGGGAAGGCTGTCGATGTGGTCTACCTACACTTCAGTAAGGCCTTTGACACTGTCCCCTTAACAATCTGGTAGAGAAGCTGGCTGCCCGTGGTTTGGATGGGCGCACACTCTGCTGGGTGAAGCACTGGCTGGATGGCCGGGCCCAGAGAGTTGTGGTCAGATGGGGTGGAATCCAGTTGGCGATCGGTCACGAGCGGCATCACCCAGGGCTCAGTGCTTGGGACCGCTTTTGTTTAACATCTTCATTGATGATCTTGATGGGGGGATTGAGAGCTCCCTCAGTAAGTTTGCAGACGACACCAAGTTGAGAGGGAGTGTTGATCTGCCTGAGGGGAGATGGGCACTACAGAGGGACCTGGATAGACTCGATCGATGGGCCAAGGTTAACGGAATGAGTTTCAATGGGACCAAGTGTTGGGTCCTGCATTTTGGTCACAACAACCCCAGGCAACCCTACAGGCTTGGGGAGGTGTGGCTGGAAAGATGCCTGATGGAAAGGGACCTTGGTGTGCTGATGGACAGTCAGCTGTATATGAGCCAGCAGTGTGCCCAGGTGGCCAAGAGGGCCAATGGCATCCTGGCTTGTATCAGGAATGGTGTGGTGAGCAGGACTAGGGAAGTCATCCTGCCCCTGTACTCGGCATTGGTGAGGCCTCACCTTGAGTACTGTGTTCAGTTTTGGGCACCTCAGTACAAAAAAGACATGGAGGTGCTGGAGCAGGTTCGGAGAAGGACAACAAGGCTCGTTAAGGGCTTGGAGAATCAGCCCTACGAGGAGAGGCTGAGGAAGCTGGGGCTGTTTAGTCTGGGGAAAAGGAGGCTGAGAGGAGACCTTATCACTCTCTTGCAGTATCTGAAGGTGCTTACAGTGAGAGCAGGACAAGTCTCTTCTCACTGGTGACAAGTGACAGGATGAGAGGAAATGGCCTCAAGTTGCGCCAGGGCAATTTCAGGTTGGACATTAGGAAACACTTATTTACAGAAAGGGTAGTTAAACACTGGAATGGGCTCCCAGGGAGGCGGTTGAGTCATCGTCCCTGGATGTGTTTAAGAGCCTTCTGGATGTGGTGTTCCAAGATATGATTTAGCAGAGGGTTGTTAGAGTTAGGGTACTGGTTAGGCTGTGGTTGGACTTGATGATCTTAGAGGTCTTTTCCAACCTGGGCAATTCTATGATTCTATGATTCTATGAAGCTTGGAAACTTCTGACGTGATAACCCATATCCAAGAACTTGTCCTGTGCAGGGTCTCACAGGGAATGAGCAAGAGGGGTCCTGACAACCAACATGCAAGCCAGCTGCTGCTGCTGGCCTCTCAGAGGCACTGACAGATGTGAGCCTGAAAGAATAGACCCCAGCCAGGAGCCCAGGGATGGCCCGTCAGCTGTTACAGGCTGAAGCTACTGCAGAGTTTGATGAACAGCTGTGTGCTTCCTGCTGGACTGTGAGTTTCTGAGAACATCTTACACCGACAGTTCCAGAAATGTCTCACAAGAAGGCTGACAGACAGAATCACTGCATGTCCTTTATTCTGTTAAGGTTCACAGGGAGCCTGGTTCATGATGTACAGCATTTCTGGGCTAAACTACAAAGGTACAAGCTGATTAGGAATTGATTTGAGTAATGATGTTTTAAAGAAAACCATTACAATAATAAAAATAAATAAATAAATAAATAAATAAGAATTACACATCTAAAGTGGCACAAAACAAACAATAAAAGAGAGCTTGATTCAGTAAAAAGCTGCATTACAAGGCATGAATTCGAAAAGATGGGCAGTTCACTGCTAATGAAACACATTTGGTTATCAATTTCCTCACTGCATCCTTGACCTCCTTGTTCCTCATGCTGTAGATGAGGGGGTTCACAGCTGGTGGCACCACCGAGTACAGAACTGCCACCATCAGGTCCATGAATCGAGAGGACACAGAGTGGGGATTCAGGTAGGCATAAAAGCCAGTGCTGAGAAACAGGGAGACAACGGCCAGGTGAGGGAGGCACGTGGAGAAGGCTTTGTGCCGTCCCTGCTCAGAGGGCATCCTCAGCACAGCCATGAAGATCTGCACATAGGACGCGACTATGAAAACAAAGCACCCAAAGCATAAACTGACACTAAAAATGAGCAACACAACTTCCTTGAGTTGGGAGCCTGAGCAGGAGAGCTTGAGGATCTGGGGGATTTCACAGAAAAACTGGTTGACAACATTGCCTTGACAGAGAGGCAGTGAAAACGTACTGGCAGTGTGAAGCAAGGAATAGAGAACTCCAGTGCCCCAGGCAGCTGCTGCCATGGTGGCACAAGCTCTGCTGTCCATCAAGGTCCCGTAGTGCAGGGGCTTGCAGATGGCAATGTAGCGGTCATAGGACATGATGGTGAGAAGGGAAAACTCTGCTGACATGAAGAAGGAAAAGAAAAAGAGCTGTGCAGCACATCCTGCGTAGGAGATGGCCCTGGTGTCCCAGAGGGTGTTGGCCATGGCTTTGGGGAGAGTGGTGGAGATGCAGCCCAGGTCGAGGAGAGCCAGGTTGAGCAGGAAGAAGTACATGGGGGTGTGCAGGCGGCGGTCGCAGGCTACGGCTGTGCTGATGAGGCCGTTGCCCAGGAGGGCAGCCAGGTAGATGCCCAGCAAGAGCCAGAAGTGCAGGAGCTGCAGCTGCCGCGTGTCTGCCAACGGCAGCAGGAGGAACTCGCTGATGGAGCTGCTGTTGGGCATCTGCTGTTCCTGGGCTTGGAGTCCTGCTCAGAGTGCAGAAGATAATGACAAATCCAGACCATTCTCAGACACTCCTCCTGCTATACTATAAAAGTTTTCCTTTCCCTTTGGATACTCTTCATTTAACTCCAGAAGTTGTTTTCATGAGTTTCACCATCCCTTAATGAGTAGAAGATTGGGGAGCTCTTACTTTCTTCTCATTTCCTAATCACATTCCAGTCTCCTGGATATTTTCCTCTTTACTCCAGCTGCTCTTACAGACCCCAGCCCCAGTCTCTGTACACTTCAATTAGTCTTAGAGAAATCAGCCTGTTTGCAGGGCAAGTGGATTATTAATGTCTGCAGAATACAACGATAAGTGAAACTGATTGTATCCTCTTAGGAAGGAGAGGCTGAAAGCACATTCTGTGTGACTGTTCCCAAAACAAACAAACAAACAAACAAAAAACGATGGATTGAAGAAATATATGTCTCAGAGCTGTGTTTATGTTTGGCAGCCCCTTTAGATTTCTGCCTCCAAGTCTCTTCTCTTCCCTACGAACAGGAAATGAAACCCCCTGCCTTGGCTCTCCTCTTGCAAAGGGCCCTCACAAACATTCTGTTGTGCAGTGGAGCTGTGATCCCCTGCCCCAGGCAGCAGCTGTGGCAGCACAAGCCCTGCTGGGGGGCTCCTTCCCCCCACACGTCTCCCCGCAGCGCCCTGGGCAGCTCCCCGGGCAGGCTGAGTGCTGAGCCTGGCAGGCGGCAGAGTCCCATAGCCGGCACACAGCCCCTGGGGCACAGCAGGAACCCTGCTCTGCAGGACAGCCCTGGGCACCCGCCTGCAGCCCCATATGCACAGCCTGCAGCCGTGCTGGGACACGCAGCCCTCAGGGCTGTGCTCTGGCGCTACAGCACAGAAGCCCTCAGCTAAAGCAAAAGACTTTTTCCACAGCAAGGAAACATGCAGTTAACAGAAGTTAACCCTCTATGAAAAGCAGCTGCATTGTCTGCAGTGGGACTTACCGTGTCATGGTCTTTGAGCAATGCTCCTGCAGCAAACTCACAGCCTGCTCACACCGTACACATCCTGTAAGATCTCTCCCCTTTCTCTCCTCTCTGTCTTTTATCTGCAGGCTGTGCTGTGCACAAGAGCTGCTCCTGGGCACAGCTGTCTCTCTGCAGCTCTGCCCACTTGTATGAGCTCCCTGAGTCCCAGGAGTCTGACCCAGCTGAGCAGCAGAGGATGTCATGTTTATCCTTGCCAATCATCTCCCTTGAGATGAGGCTTTTCCAAGAGCTCCTGAAAGACAACAGCATCATGTCTGTACTTTGAAATCTGCTGAAGTAAACACCAGATGTCCAGTGGACAGTGACTAATTCCAGACATACAGGGAGTCCTACCTGAGATCGTTTGATGAAAAAAAAAGGACACCCAGAGAGAGAGGGCTGGACTTTCCCTGTGCAGGGCAGTGATCCAGCTGAATTACTGCTGGCATCTCATCCCTTGATGGAAACCTTGGGGTTGAAATGGGATACAGCTCCCAGCAGACCCACAAGTGCTGGGATTCCTCTGGTTCCCCTCAGAAGTGCACAAGGAGTTGCCTGCATGTGATCTCCAGCTCTGAGTCCTCGGTCCTTCAGCACGGAGGCAGTTGCTCACACACAGACACTGGGTGATGCCCAAGGTGCCTGGGCTGCTCCTGGATGTGTGTCAGTGCTTGTAAACTGTGTGGGAAATCCCTGAGACAGACACCTCCTTCCTGAGCATCAGCTGAGGCCCAGAGAGGCAATAGAGGCATTCTTGACCATCCTAAATAACAACAGACCCCAGCATTTAGGGCACCTCAAATTGTCTTTCTCTCCCGTCTCCACAGAGCATGCAGAGTTACTCAGCTGACTAAATGGGTGAGCTCACAAAAGAAGAGTCAGATCTTTTTCCTTTTTCCATCTAATGTATATTCTGGAGCTCAAGGCAATACAAAGCTAACATACGTCTTTATTCATCAACAGACAAAACCTTGGTTTTCTATGGACTCTCAGCTGAATGGCATCAGAAGCAGCCTACCATTACGTCTGTTCTTTTTCATCACACTCATATGCAGCTGCAAATGAAGCATAGGGCCTTCAGGAAAGCCATGCCCGAAGAGTGTCTGTGGTGCTATGTCAACTCCAAGACCCACAATGGGTCTAATGCTTCTGTGCCACCTTCTGCACACTAATACCATAGATGAGCTATCCAGTCAGGCTATGTCCAGTGATGGTTTCCAATTAGGATGTTTGCTTCTGTGGTTTTTGCACTAATGCAAACACCAACACACAGTAAGCTAGAAATCCTGGTAGAGCTGCAGGCCTGAGCTCCTGTTTGGACTACAGGGACACAGTTTAATGGCTTCCACAGCTGCAGTGTAGTGCAAGGGAGACAGTCTTCAGAATGATGAGTGAAGAGACAAGGAAGGACCACTGCCCTCTTTGAGAGTGCACTGAACTCTGCCTGAGGATGGCAGAGCAGCCAGGTCAGAGCTAATGGAAATGGCAAACAGAGGAGACCAACGGTGTATGTTTCTGTCTTCCTGATCAGGGAGAGCAAGTGGAAGGTGCCCTCTGCAAACAGATGGGAGCCTGATGTTTTCTTGCCCTTGTCCCCTTTGGGGGCCTTTTTCACTCCAGTATCTGCTGCAGGGACAGCACAGCAGGGCATGTGCCATCCAGGAGATCCGTGGAGAGCACAGATGGCAGCTTCTTGACCAAGCCAGAGGAGACCAGGCAAGAGGAGAGGTTCTCTCCTGGATCTCATACTCACCAGCAAGGAAGGGCTGGTGGTGAATTTGAAGGTCATACACCGAGGGATCTATTTGAATTTATGTATTTATTTGTTTGAAGCCGTAAGTACAAAAGATGTTCATTAATGTCAATAGAAATGAAACAAAGTATTGAAGACAAAGATTGAAACCAATGAAAATGTTTTAACCCGTCTCAAATGAGAAATTCTCATGAGTCTTGTTAGAATCATAGAATCATAGAATTACTCAGGTTGGAAAAGACCTTGAAGATCATCAAGTCCAACCGCAGCCTAACCAGTAGCCTATCTCTTAAAAAACAACCACAAAACAATACCACAACAACAAACCTCTGCTAAATCATATCCCTGAGTACCACATCCAAGCGGCTCTTAAACACATCCAGGGATGGCGATTCAACCACCTCCTTGGGGAGCCCATTCCAGTACCTAACCACCCTTTCTGTAAAGAAGTTCTTTCTAATATCCAACCTAAACTTGCCCTGGCGCAACTTGAGGCCATTTCCCCTCGTCCTGTCACATGTCACTAGTGAGAAGAGACCTGCCCCACTCTCACTGTAAGAACCTTTCAGGTACTGGAAGACAGCAATAAGGTCTCCCCTCAGCCTCCTCTTCCTCAGACTAAACAGCCCCAGCTTCCTTAGCCTCTCCTCGTAGGGCTGATTCTCCAAGCCCTTCACGAGCCTCGTTGCCCTTCTCTGGACCTGCTCCAGTACCTCCATGTCCTTCTTGTTCCACTTTTAGTTGTAAATATGAGTCTTTGAGGGGATTTCTTTTTATTTTTTATTTATTTATTTATTTATTTATTGAAAATTCAGTGCTTTCCTGAACTGTGTTTGCAGGACACAGATGCCTTCAGGTTCAGAGACACAGACAGCGATGCCAGTGTCGATGCCTTGTGTCTAAAGCCCGGCGTCTTCTGCTGTTCTTCCCTGCTGCCTATTTGATTCCCCTCATCCTCCAGGTGTCTACAGCTCTCCTAAATAAATAGATGTGGTTAAGGATGTGTTTTCAGCAGGCCATTTGGAATCATGCTCCTGAAACTGCCCTCCAGATTTCTCCATCCCTTGCTCTTTGTTCAGTCAGATACCTCCCAACTGTCTGTCTGATTTCTGACTTTCAGGGGGATTACTCAAATTTGCTCCATCACTCCAAAATCTGATGGACTGCTTGTCATCCCCTTCACCGTGATTCTCTCTATCCCTTCCTATCTATTTTTTTTTTTTTTTTTTTTTTTTTTTTTTTTTTTTTTTTTTTTTTCTTTCCTTCTGTTTGCTGGCCAAAAAGATAGAGAACTCTTTCTTTGCCCTTGTGCAGCGGGTTCTCTGTGGAAAACCAGTGGGAGTTGGTGCAAAGCAGGTTTAACACTGAGTGGGTGGCTGCAGAGGAGAAGTGTGATGTGAGGGAAAGTGATGCAAGCCCCATGGGGCCAATGTGAGCAGAAGTGGGGTGGGGAGGTTGAGAAGGACCTAAGTCCGCACAGTAACACAACAGAACTCATTGGGAACATCCTGGATTGATACCAGTTGCACATGCTGCTTTAAAGACTTGCTTATACCCAACTATAAATAAATAGGCAGTAAATGACTGCTAGATCCTTTCTCTTTAAGATATGTCCAGGTACCCCTCCATTTTGCTGAACAAGTTCTGAAAACTTGAAGAAAATAACAGGAAGGCACAAGGCACAGGAGACTCTTTAGGTTATAACGAGCCCCAGGGCGCATTTGATGCTGAGTCCATCAACCTGCAGTGCAGACAGAAGTTTGCAAAGAGTGCTCAACAAGGCAAAGTCAGAAGTAACAGTGAAGTTTCTTGGAGTATTAATGGGCCCACTGAGGAACATTAACAAGCAAGCTTCCCAAGGGACTAGTTAGAGAAGATAATTGGAAGATATGACTACAGGCAGTGAAAGGCACTGGCATGGTGGCTCTGATGCTGAGAAACCACTCCTTTGTCTTATGAAGCCCTGATCAGGCCAAGCCTGACAGGCCAAGACCTGATCCCCAGACCCTTGGCAGGGAGAACCTCATGCTGACTAAGGATCCTTCCTGGGGCAGTGGGTTGGGGGTCTGTATGATGCTAAATGAAAGACATGGGGACAGAAGATCCCAGGCTCTGCATGGGCTGCAGGGACACTGTGAGGTTCATGTCCCATGTGTGCCCTGTGTCTTATCGCAGGATGTGGGATGTGAGAAGGGCCCATTCTGAATAAGCAGTCAATCCCAGTGTAAATCTGAACTTCAGATCTCTCAGTTCCAGTGCCCTCCTGTGCACACCCTCCCATAGTTTGATGTCCTTTATGTTCTGTGGTGCCCAGAAGTGCACCCAGTGCTCCAGGTGAGGCTGCAGCAGTGCGGAGAAGACAGGGACAATCCTTTCCCTCACTCAGCTGGCAATGCCTTGCTTGATGCACTCCAATGGACCATCAGTCTTCCTGGCTGCCTGGGCACACTGCTGACTCACATTCAATTTGATGCTGACCAGGTCCCCCAATCCTTTTCAGTCAGACTTCTTTCCAGTGTCTCATATCCAGTCAATGTGTATGTCCAGGGTTGCTCCTACCCAGGTGCACAATCAGGCTCCTGTTATACTTTATGCACTTGGTGCATAGTACCAACTGGTACCCACTTTTCTGACTTGTTCACATGTCTCTGCAAGTCCTCTCCACCCTCAGTGGAGGCAACAACACCTCCAACCAGCAAACTTGCTCAGAACATCTTCAAGTCCTGCATGCAGTTCATCCACAAATACATGATAGAGAAGTGGCCCTAAAATGGAACCCTGGGGAACCCTGATAGTGACCATCTACCAGCCCGATGGAACCCACTGACTATAATCCTTTGGGCCTGACTTATTGGCCAACTGCTCACTGACCACATCCTGTTTCTGTCTAACCGTATGCTGGACATTCTGTCCAGGAGGGTGCTGTGAGAAACAGTATCAGAAGCTCTACTGAAATCCTCAAGGATAACATCAACTGGCTTCCCTTGGTCTGCTAAGTGAGTAACCTTGTCAGAAATGGACCATAAGCTAAACAGGACCTTCCACTCAGAAACTTGTGTTGGCTGTGACCAGTTACAGAATTGTCCTTCAGCTGTTTTTCAGTCACACCCACCATCATTGTCTCCATAGTTTTACCAGGCTCCAGAGTGAGACTGACAGGTCCATAATTGCCTGTGCCATCTTTCTTGCTCTTCCTTACAATGAGACAACATTTGCCAGCTTCCTGTCATCTGGCATGACCCAAGACTTATGTAGATGCCATTGAAATGAGAGCCCAGAGCAAACTAAGGTGTCATCAGCGAAAGAACGTAGATGCGCCATAGCTTTGCAATGCCTTGAACTCCAGAGTATGCCACAGATGGAGCAGAGAGGAAGATCTGCCTCTTCTCTTGTGACCTCACCCATTTTCTAAGTAGAATAACACTACATGATACATGGGGACTGTGTCTCTGCTTTGCTCTGCTCACAGAGGAGCAGTGCAGGGCGTTGCTCTCATGTCTGTGCAGATAAACTCACTTCCTCTTAAACCCTTTTCCCTCTGTAAACTATTCCACTATTTGTACCCTCATTTACACTTCCACATACCCTCAAGTACGCTTCCACATGCCATCAACAATTACACTTTCTTATACCATCAAAACAGTTTGTCAAACAATACTGGTTTTTAGATCCCATACACACCCTTACTACCATATATCTTTCCATTAACAGTCTGTATTATTGTCCAGTTATAAACACCTCAATGCAGAACCAGCCCTGATTGGCCCACCTCTCTCACACAGTTCCTTGCAAACAGAACATAGTATTACATAAACTGGTTGACACTCATTAAATATATATATATATATATATATATTCTTTTTTTTTTTTTTTTTTTTTTTTTAAAAAAGTATGTTATGAATAAAAGGAAGACTAGGGAGACTGTGGGTACCCTACTAAGTGAGGGGGGTATTCTGGTAACGGAGGATGCTGCGACGCTGGAGATACTGAAGGCATTCTTTGCTTCTGTCTTCAGTGAAAAAGCTCTCCCTCAGGAATCCCAGAGCCTGGAGCTTAGTGAGGGTCTGGGGAATGGAAGACTTTACTTGCATTTAGTCTGGGAAGAGGTGGTCCGTGAGCACCTAGGCCACACTGATGTTCTTAAAGCCATGGGACCTGAAGGGGTGCATCCATGAGTGGTGTGGGAGATGGCAGCAGTGATTGCTGAACCGCTCTCTATCATCTTTGAGAGGTCTTGGAGAATGGGGGAGGTGCCTGAAGACTGGAGGATAGCCAGTGTCACTCCGGTCTTCAAAAAGGGCAAGAAGGAAGATCTGGGTTATTACAGGCTAGGCTGCCTCACCTCAGTCCCTGGAAAGGTGATGGAGCAGCTTGTGTTGGATGCCAACTCCAGACATCTGGAAGAAAGGGAGGTTATCAGGAGTAGTCAGCATGGGTCCACCAAGGGGAGGTCATGCTCGACCAACCTGGTAGCCTTCTATGACGTTTTCACTGGCTTGGTGGATGGGGTGAGAGCAGTGGATGTTGTCTACCTTGATTTCAGCAAGGCATTTGATACTGTCCCCCATGACATCCATAGAACAAAGCTGAGGAAGTGTGGGATAGATGAGTGGACAGTGAGGGGGGGTGAGAACTGTCTGACTGGCAGAGCACAGAGTGTCATAGTTGGCGGTGCAGTCTGGTTGGTGACTTGTAACTAGCGGTGTTCCCCAGGGGTCAGGGCTGGGTCCAGTCTTGTTCAACATCTTTATCAGCAAACTTGACAAGGGAATAGTGGCCACACACATCAAGACTGCTGATGAAACGAAGTTGGGAGGATTGGCTGACACGCCTGAAGGCTGTGCTGCCGTTCAGCGAGACCTGGACAGGCTGAAGAGCTGGGCAGTAAGAAACCAGATGAGGTTTAACAAAAGTAAGTGTAGAGTCTTGCACCTAGGGAGTTTGGTGCATCTGGTGTATAATTCATCAGATTTCAAAGTACAGTCCTGATGCTGTTGGCCATGAAGATGCAGAGACATCTCAGGGGAGATGAGTGGGAAGGATAAAAATGACATCCTCTGATGCTCAGCTGGGCTGGGCTCCTGGGACACAGGGAGATCAAACAAGTGGGCAGCGCTGCAGTGAGACAGCTGTGCCCAGGAGCAGCTCATGTGCACAGCAGAGCCGGCAGTTGATAGAAGGAGAGGAGACAAAGGGAAGAGAGCTTACAGGATGTGTGAGGTGTGAGCGGGCTGTGAGCTCACTGCAGGAGCGTTGCACACAGATCACGACACGGTAAGTCTCACTGTAGACCGTGCAGCTGCTTTTCATAGAGGGTTAACTTCAACAGGGAAATGCCATAACAGATCTGGCTGCAGTCACTGCATGTTTCTTTACTGTGGAAAAAGCCTTCTGCTCCAGCTGAGGGCTTCCATGCTGCAGTGTTAGAGCACAGATCTAAAATCTGTGTGACCCAGCATGCCTACAGTTAGTGCAGATGGGGCTGCAGGTGGCCCAGGGAGCTGCCCTAGACACTGCAGAGAGATGTGTGGGAAGAAGGAGCGCCCCGGCAGGGCTTCTGCTTCCACAGTTGCTGCCTGGGGCAGGGGGATCACAGCTCCACTGCTCAACAATATGTTTGTGGGGGTGCTTTGCAAGAGGAATATCAAGGCAGGGATTTTCCATTTCCTGTTCTGAGTGTAGGGGAGAGGATTAGGGGCAGAAATCTAATAGGGGCTGTCAACTTTGAACACAGATCTGAGACTCCAGTTTCGGGAGCTCCCCATGCATTGGTGATTTTGTGGACAGTCACACAAGTTGTGCTTTCAGCCTCTCATTCCTAAAAGGATACAGTCAGTTTCATAGATAGTTGTTTTCTGCAGACATAATTAGTTCACTTGTCATGTAAACAGGCTGATTTCTGTGAGATGATTTGAAGTGCACAGATGCTGGGGCTGGGGTCTCAAAGAGCAGCTGCAGTAAAGAGGAAAATATCCAGGTGGCTGTAATATAATTAGGACATGAGAAGAAAGTAAGAGCTCCCTAAAATTCTACTCCTTAGGGGATGGTGAAATTCATGAAAATATATTCCAGTTCTGGAGTTAAATGATCATTTTCCAAAAGAAAAGGAAAATTATTATATTATATCAGGAGGAGTGTGTCTGAGAAGGGTCTGGACTTGTCATTATCTTCTGCACTCTGAGCAGGACTCCAAGCTCAGGAACAGCAGATGCCCAACAGCAGCTCCATCAGCGAGTTCCTCCTGCTGCCGTTGGCAGACACGCGGCAGCTGCAGCTCCTGCACTTCTGGCTCTTGCTGGGCATCTACCTGGCTGCCCTCCTGGGCAATGGCCTCATCAGCACAGCCGTAGCCTGCGACCGCCGCCTGCACACCCCCATGTACTTCTTCCTGCTCAACCTGGCCCTCCTCGACCTGGGCTGCATCTCCACCACTCTCCCCAAAGCCATGGCCAACGCCCTCTGGGACACCAGGGCCATCTCCTACGCAGGATGTGCTGCACAGCTCTTTTGCTTTGTCTTCTTCCTCTCAGCAGAGTATTCCCTTCTCACCATCATGTCCTATGACCGCTACGTTGCCATCTGCAAGCCCCTGCACTACGGGACCTTGATGGACAGCAGAGCTTGTGCCACCATGGCAGCAGCTGCCTGGGGCGCTGGGGTTCTCAATTCCCTGCTGCACACTGCCAGTACATTTTCACTGCCTCTCTGCCAAGGCAATGTTGTCAACCAGTTTTTCTGTGAAATCCCCCAGATCCTCAAGCTCTCCTGCTCAGAATCAAATCTCAGGGAAGTTGTGTTTATCATTTTTAGTGCCAGTTTAGCATCTGGGTGTTTTGTTTTCATAGTGGTGACCTATGTGCAGATCTTCCTTGCCGTGCTGAGGATGCCCTCTGAGCAGGTACGGCACAAAGCCTTCTCCACGTGCCTCCCTCACCTGGCCGTGCTTTCCCTGCTTGTCATCACTGCCTTTTTTGCCTACCTGAAGCCCCCCTCCATTTCTTCCCCACTCCTGGATCTGACAGTGGCACTTCTGTACACAGTGGTTCCTCCAACACTGAACCCTATTATCTACAGCATGAGGAACAGGGAGATCAAGCACGCTCTCAGCAAGTTGTTGCAATTCGCACTATTCCAGCTTCCATAAAGTGCACATCTTCCTCACACGATTCCTAGTGATGGTTCTTTATGTTTTAAGCATCTTTGATTGTTTGATTGTGTGTGATATAGCAACTCCCAAAAAGAAATGTTATCGAACATATAAATAAAACATTATTTTACTTCTTTTCTACCTAATTTCCATTTTCTCACTCCAAGAGCTCATGTAAACATGGAATGAGATTCCTTGAATAGGTAAAAGGATTCCTAAAAATCTTTCAAAGTAGACTCTCATTTGCGCAGGCCTGAAGGTTTTGTATGTCTCACAACAGTCCTGTTGTCTCTACAGCAGCACTCTGGGGCTGCAGTCAGTAGCCGGCAATATGAACGGCTGTGTCAGAGCTGGTCTCCTTGCTGGCACTGCCATAACAAGAGGGCCCCTTCGGAGCAGGACCAGAGATCTGGAGACCTCTTCCAAAGCTGGTGTAAGGAATGTACCTCAGGAGCTGCTCCCTGAGAAGACCTTGAGATCTTCTGGTGCTCTTCACTGAGTGACACGGAGAGTTTCAAGAGTCCCAGGGAGATCTGTAAAGGACTCAGGGCAGTGCTGGGGTTTCGAATTTGTGGGTTGATGTAAAGCTGCTTACTGAGACAGAGAATAAAAAAAGCGTAATCATTATGACAAGTACATATATATATACATATATATATATGCACACACACACGTTATATATATGGTATATTTTCACGTATAGACAATATATGCAGTTGCAAAAATGTATGCATGGATACTAATATGTATGCATATCTGTTTGCAACTTCAGGACCTGTTGCATGGGTTTTATCAGCCACAGGGTTCACTGTAGGAGCTGGAGCAGCTGTTGGGCTGTTGCAGGAGCGCATCTCATTGCCGTAACTGGAATCACCACAGAACCTGTGACAGAATTTGGAGCAGTCACTGGGCTCACTGGAGGGGTTGGAGTGACCACAGGGCTGTACCTGCTGGCACAGCGCACCTTCCCTGACAGGAATTTGTTTCATTTTGCTATAGCAGTACCTGGAACAGCTGCAGGACCTGTAGCAGGAGTGATGGCAGAGCTCATTATAATAGGTGGAAAGACAGCGGGATCTTTCCCAGAGCTTGGAGCAACTGCAGAACATATAAGAAAACCTTAGAGCTCTTGCAGGGTCTGTGCCAGGAGTTGCAGAGGCTGCAGCACTGTCAGCAGATCCAGCTCTCTTCCCCTTGAGGATGCTGAAGAGTGTTGAACACAGCTCAGGAGGTGTGGGCCAGGCCCTGGCACACTGCATCATTTGTGCCTCTTTGGGATTACCAGGGCCACAGCAGACCTGCCCCAAATATTCTACCAGTTTCTCAGGATCCTGCATTTTCTCGAAATGAAGTTCCAAAGATCTGGGGCTGCCCACCACTCCAGGCAGCTGCCCAGATTGTCCCACATCCCCTGCCATGAAAAGCCTTCTTACCTTGGGGCAGATCTCTCAGTGGTTTTCTTGAATAATTGTTTAATCTGAAACATAACCTGGAATACGTTAATGACACATAGCAATGGGAGTGTGCTGGTCTGAGCATCCCACGGATAGTCAAAATCCTCAGGAGCTATTGAAACTAGCTCTCGTTCTCCAGGGCAAGAAGAAGTGAGAGCGAGGCTGAGGGACTGCTGGAAAGTGTCCTCCCTTCTCTCCTCCATAGCCAGACTCCCTGAGGAGTCAAAGTAAAGGGTGTCATTACAAATCTTATCAACAATATTACTTCCATAGCTCTCAAAGATGACCTCAGAGATGAATGTGCGCAAAACTTCATTTTGTCAGCCGCCAATTTTATCATGATATAAACCAAGGTCAAACAGCATAGCAAAATAAATATCCTAATCCAGCCCTCAGAGATGGCAAACAGTGCAGCAGAGAAAACAAGCAGCAAGCAAGGAGCTGTGCAGTGCCTGTGTAATGCCTCTGCATGCCTCCACAAATAGGGAAACAATCAGCATCATGTCCAGCAATTCTCTAGCTCCCACAAAGCCCTGTGTTAACTTGCTCTGGACAGATGTGCTGCTGTCTCAACACTTGGAGCCTCACATTGGGCACCAAAATAAACAAACAAAGGTGTCACCAGTGAGAGAATGAAGGTGTGTCTCAGCTTTGGAAAGCCGTTTCTCTGGAATTTGCGACAGATGGGGAACAGAGAAAGATCTGTCTCTTCTTCTGATGAGCTCATCCATTTGGTCAGCTGAAAAACACTGTACTCTCAGGTGCCCATTACTCAAAGATATGTAGTCATTTAGGATGGCTAAGAATACTCCCATGCCCCGTCTGGCCCCAGCTGATGCTCAGGAAGGAGGTGGCTCACTCAGATGTTGTCTACTATAGCTTGCTGGCACTGCTGCACACATCTGTGAGCACCACAGGCACCTTCTGCCCATTGAGTGTCTGTGTGTGAGCAAGTACCTTCCAGCTGAAAAAAGACCAAGGATTCAGACCAGGGGCTCACACAGACAGGCAACCCCTTGTTATCATCTGCTCCAAAGCAAGAGGAGTCCCATTTCCCATGGGTCTGTGGGAAACTGAATCTTCTTTCAACCCCAGGGTTTTACATCTGGAGATGAGACACCTGCACTGATTGCTTCTGCTGAATGACAGCTCTTCAAAGGGGAAGTCATACAGAATCACAGAATCACAGAATGACCCGCATTGGAAGGAAACACAATGATCATGAAGCTCCAACACCCCTGCCTGGCAGGGCCACCAAACATAAACTTTTACTAGATCAGGTTGCCCAGGGTCCCATCCAACCTGGCCTTGAACACCTCCAAGGACGGGGCATCCACAACCTCCCTGGCCAGCCTGTTCCAGGACCTCACCACTCTCCTAGTAAAGAACTTCCCCCTTACATCCAACCTAAATTTTCCATCTTTCAACTTAAAAACCATTTCCCCTTGTCCTGCTATTATTGGTCCTATCAAAAAGTTTACTTCCCTCCTGGTTATAGGTTCCCTTCAGGTACTGAAAGGAAAGGACTTCAGAGGGTCTCTGTCCTTGTCTGCATGTCTTTTTTATCTCCCAGGAGGAGAGTGTTGCTGCGACACTAAGGGACTGTGTTGATTGAACTGCAGACCTGCTAGGCTAACACCCTATGTTCTGGACATCCAAGCCCAGGGGCATACAGAACAGACACAGTGTCTAACGCCGAATGCCAGTTTAATGCTGTGCAACAAAGTCTTATATACTGTGATACATGACTGCTCCGAGTACCCATGACCCATATGTCCCACCTGTGTGTCCGCCCCCTGGTGCATGCAGGCACTGCCCTCAATGCCGCAACCTGCTGGGGCCAGACCAGCACTGGCTCCCAGTGCCCCCTGGCACTCCCCACATTTCCCCCCTCTCTAACCCGTATACGTCCCCATGTTCCTACACGCTAAGCCAAACAAGTCCCCTTTTGTACAAATACTTGAATTCCCTGTTACAAACGCGACAATCATGTCTCATCTTCAACTATGGCACTTATGACTATTGCTTTGCAAGCAGCACGTATTGCGCAGCTATCACCTGCCTCCTGATGAGGTGGCAAGGTTGCCAGACTCAAAATCGGGACAAACCTTACTCAACAAGTAGTCATACACATACATAGCTGTTGTGATTGCTTCGCCCAGGAAAAAAAAAGACGCTGTAACAACCCAAAGACTGGAAGCAGATTTGCTGCTTCCTTTCTACCAGTGCAAGAATAGTTCTAGAATAGTTATCCTCTTGCCTTCTCTAAATGACTTGAACTAATGCATTCCCCAGGGGACGAGCCAAACCCCTTCTTCATCATCCAGTGTATTAGCAACTTCAATTCCTTTTCATGGACTGGACAGTCCACATTCTATCCTGTACCTTTTAGCATACTCACCACTTGCTACAGTGAAGCCATAACGAGCACCTTCTCTCACCATGAGTGCGTACACACTTGTATCGTGACAGGGTCACCAAATGTTGCCGTGACACTAAGGACCTGCGTTGATTGAACGGCAAACCAGCCAGGCTAGCCACTTAACTTCTGGACATCCACAGCCCAGGGCCATACAGAACATCCACACAGTGTCTAACGTCTAATGCCAACTTAATGCTGCACAACAAAGCCTTATATACCGTGACCACCCCAAGTACCTGTGGCCCATATGTCATATCCATGTGTCTGCCCACTGATGCACGCAGGTGCTGCCCGAAACGCTGCAACCTGCCAGGGACGGACACGTGCTGCCTCCCGGTGCCCCACAGAGCTCCACACAAAGAGCTCTCCAGATGAGGCATTTGCGCTTCTGCTAGGCAAACATGATCTGTCAACAAATGGATATAGTGAAAGAGTAAATCTCAAAGTTAGAAGTTAAAATGTGGGCCCATAACCAAGTAGGATGTGCAGTTATGATAAGGGAAGAACACCCTGCATACTAAAAATACCATAGCCCAAGAAGCTGGCCTGAACCAGACTACTTCAATCAAACATGATGGGGTAAAAAGGACAGAGTGAGGAAGACTTTGAGCCTTTGCAAAGAAGACATCTGACTTCATCCCCACAACCACTAGAGGAAGACCCCAGCTACAAACAGCTCAAGTGCTAGAGGGAAGGGCAGAATGTAAATGAGTTCCTGGAAAATAAGGAATAAGTAGGTAAGTTCCAGGAAATTTGTTTAATTTGTATCAGCTTGGCTTTCGAATATGTACACTTCTGCTTTCTTGTGTGCAAGATAGGAGTGATCCCCCTTGCACCCAGTGCCCAAAAATATAATATCTGCTTTATAACCTATCACCGGGTTATAGAGTTTGCTTCCACAAATCAAAGCCATGCATCTGGCATCTGTCTATCCACTGGTAAATAAATGATCTGACGTCCAAGTGCATTTAGCAGAGATGAGCCTGCTGTCTATCGGGAGCTTTCAGCCCTGGAGCCCCAGGGAAATCTCCAGGGGAAGCAGTGAGGAAGAGAAACTCAAATCCTTGGGTGTGCTGAGCTGGGCTGGGCTCCAGGGACACAGGGAGCTCATAAAAGTTGACAGTGCTGCAGAGAGACAGCTATACCCAGGAGCAGCTCTTGTGCCCAGCACAGGCTGCAGGTGACACAAAGAGAGGGGAGAAAGAGGAGAGAGCTTCCAGGATGTGTGAGGTGTGAGCAGGCTGTGAACTAACTGCAGGAGCATTACTCACAGATCATGACACGGTAAGTCTCATTGCATAAGGGTATGGGACTCTGCCGCCTGCCAGGCTCAGCACTCAGCCTGCCCGGGGAGCTGCCCAGGGCGCTGCGGGGAGACGTGGTTGGGGGAAGGAGCCCCCCGGCAGGGCTTGTGCTGCCACAGCTGCTGCCTGGGGCAGGGGGATCACAGCTCCACTGCACAACAGGATGTTTGTGAGGGAGCTTTGCAAGAGGAGACCCAAGGCAGGGATTTTCCATTTCTTGTTTTCAGTGATAGCAGAAATGATTGGAGGCAGAAATCTAAAAGGGGCTGTCAACTTTGAACACAGCTCGGAGACTCCAGAAGTCACCGAGTCAGCTGGCTGCTTTGTGAACAGCCACACAGGTTGTGCTTTCAGCCTCTCCTACCTATAAAAGTACAATTAGCTTAAATTACAGTTGTTTTCTGCAGGCATTAATAGTTCACTTGTCCAGCAAACAGGCTGATTTCTCTAAGACAAACTGAAGTTCACAGAGGCTGGGGCTGAGGTCTTGAAGAGCAGATTCAGAAAAGAATAAAATTTCCAGAAGGCTGGGATATGATTAGGAAATGAGAAAAAGTAAGACCTCCCCAGTCTTCTACTCCTTAAGGGATGGTGAAACTCATCATAGTATATACAATTTATGGAGTTAAATAATTATTTTTCTAAGTGAAATGAAAACTTATACAGTATAGCAGGATAAATGTCTCAGAGAATGGTCTGAATTTGTCATTATCTTCTGCACTCTGAGCAGGACTCCAAGCCCAGCAACAGCAGATGCCCAACAGCAGCTCCATCAGCGAGTTCCTCCTGCTGCCGTTGGCAGACACGCGGCAGCTGCAGCTCCTGCACTTCTGGCTCTTGCTGGGCATCTACCTGGCTGCCCTCCTGGGCAACGGCCTCATCAGCACAGCCGTAGCCTGCGACCGCCGCCTGCACACCCCCATGTACTTCTTCCTGCTCAACCTGGCCCTCCTCGACCTGGGCTGCATCTCCACCACTCTCCCCAAAGCCATGGCCAACGCCCTCTGGGACACCAGGGCCATCTCCTACGCAGGATGTGCTGCACAGCTCTTTTTCTTTCTCTTCTTTGCCTCAGCAGAGTACTCCCTTCTCACCATCATGTCCTATGACCGCTACGTTGCCATCTGCAAGCCCCTGCACTACGGGACCTTGATGGACAGCAGAGCTTGTGCCACCATGGCAGCAGCTGCCTGGGGCATGGGGGTTCTCAATTCCTTGCTGCACACTGCCAGTACGTTTTCACTGCCTCTCTGCCAAGGCAATGTTGTCAACCAGTTCTTCTGTGAAATCCCCCAGATCCTCAAGCTCTCCTGCTCAGAATCAAATCTCAGGGAAGTTGTGCTTATCATTTTTAGTGCCAGTTTAGGCTTTGGCTGCTTTGTTTTCATAGTTGTGTCCTATGTGCAGATCTTCATGGCTGTGCTGAGGATGCCCTCTGAGCAGGGACGGCACAAAGCCTTCTCCACGTGCCTCCCTCACCTGGCCGTGCTTTCCCTGCTTGTCATCACTGCCTTTTTTGCCTACCTGAAGCCCTCCTCCATTTCCTCCCCACTCCTGGATCTGACAGTGGCACTTCTGTACTCAGTGGTTCCTCCAATACTGAACCCTATTATATACAGCATGAGGAACAGGGAGATCAAGCACGCTCTCAGCAAGGTGTTGCAGTATGCACTATTCCAGCTTCCATAATGTGCACATCTTTCTCACATGATTCCCAGTGATGGTTTTTTATGTTTTATGCATCTTTGTTATATAATATATATAATTGTTATACAGCAATCTGCAATAAAATTGTTGCAAATTATGTAACTACTTCCTTCCTACCTACTTTCCATTTTCTCACTCCAAGAGCTCATGTAAACATTGAACCAGATTTCCCTGAATAGTTTAAGAGATTCCTAATAAGCTTTCAAAATAGACTTTTCCTTAGCTTCTCTCTTCCCGCCTTGTCTGGGTCCAGGGGAGATACAGCCATGGACAGCAGCACAACGTGCTCTTTTCTTTCCTTCTCTTTCCACTGCCACAGTGCTCTCAAGTCCTCTCATTTCTGCAGTCCTGAAGGTGCTGTGTGTCTCACAACAGTCCTGTTGTCTCTACAGCAGCACTATGGGACTGCAGTCAGTAGCCGGCAATATGAACGGCTGTGTCAGAGCTGGTCTCCTTGCTGGCATTGCCATAACAAGTGGGCCCCTTCAGAGCAGGACCAGAGAACTGGAGGCCTCTTCCAAAGCTGGTGTAAGGAATGTACTTCAGGAGCTGCTCCCTGAGAAGAAATTGAGATCTTCTGGTGCTTTTCACTGAGTGGTATGCCTACTTTCAAGAGTCCCATGGAGATCTGTAAGGGACTCAGGGCAGTGCTGTGCTTTAGAATTTCTTGTGTTAAAGCTATTTGCTAAGACAGACAAAAAGAAATAGTAGAAGCGGTAGAAGTGCCTCTCTGCTACACAGAGGGCTCGAATCCTGGGAGTTGGACTCAATGATCTCTAAGGTCCCTTCCAACTCGCACAATACTGTGATACTGTGACTGTGAAATGCATTATGATTATGACATACATCTATGTCTGTATATATAAACACATGCTTACATACAATATATTTTCACATCTGTATAACATATGCAGTTCCAAAAATATATGCACGGGTACTAATTCAAATGCATATCTGTTTGCATGTCCAGGACCTGCTGCAGGGGTTTTCACAGAATAACAGAATCACAGAATTGTAGTGGTTGGAAGGGACCTCTAGAGATCATCGAGTCCAACCCCCCTGCCAAAGCAGGCTCCCTACACCACGTCGCACAGGTAGGCGTCCAAGCGGGTCTTGAATATCTCCAGAGAAGGAGACTCCACCACCCCCCTGTGCAGCCTGTTCCAGTGCTCCGTCACCCTCACCGTAAAGAAGTTCTTGCACACATTCGTGCGGAACTTCCTATGCTGAAGTTTCAGCCCATTTCCTCTAGTCCTGTCCCCACGCACTACTGAAAACAGACCAGCCTCACCACTATGGCTCCCACACTTCAGGTATTTATAAACCTGGATCAAGTCCCCTCTCAGCCTTCTTTTCTCAAGGCTAAACAGACCCAGTTCCCTAAGTCTCTCCTCATAGGGGAGATGCTCCAGGCCCTTCACCATCTTTGTGGCCCTCCGCTGGACTCTTTCCAAGAGATCCCTGTCTTTTTTGTACTGGGGAGCCCAGAACTGGACACAGTATTCCAGATGAGGCCTCAGCAGGGCAGAGTAGAGGGGGAGGATCACCTCTCTCGACCTGCTGGCCATGCTCTTTTTAATGCACCCCAGAATGCCATTGGCCTTTTCGGCTACAAGGGCACACTGCTGGCTCATGTCCAACCTGTCGTCCACCAGGACGCCCAGGTCCCTCTCAGCAGAGCTCCTCTCCAGCAGGTCTTCCCCCAGCCTGTACTGGTGTATGCAATTATTCCTCCCCAGGTGCAAGACTCTACACTTGCTTTTGTTAAATCTCATCCAGTTTCTAACTGTCCAGCTCTCCAAGCTGTCCAGGTCTCTCTGAATGGCAGCACAGCCTTCAGGCGTGTCAGCCAATCTGTCCAATTTCATATCATCCACGCAGGTCTCCTGGCACCTTTTCCCGACTTCTTAGTTACAGGGACGCACCGATCCTGAGCCTGGAAGAGGAGCCGTTTGAATGCTAGCCAGCTCTCACAGGCCCCCTTGCCTTCTAGTACTCTGGCCCACGGGATAGCCCCAAGTAGGTCCCGGAGGAGATCAAAGTTGGCTCTCCTGAAGTCCAGGGTGAATTAACACCTTCTGTCCCAAGGCCTCACCCACCACCCTTTCCATTTGCCCCTGTGAGTCACCATCCAATGGCTGATAAGCCAGGGAAACACTTCTCTTCCTGGCCAGCCTGTGTCGGTTCACCTAGCTATCCTGAGGCCAGTGTCCCTAACCTTAATGGAACCTCTTAATAAATATGCTTGGGAGGCTAAGGGTGTCCAAGAACAGGAATATAGAATTACCACTTGCTGGATGATCCCCTCATTTTAGCCATGTTAACAAAACTCCCAAAAAACAAGTTGGGGTCTTGTTTGATTTCACAGAAGATCCCTGTGGGACCTTCACTAACACAGAATGGCTGAGAGCTGCCTTTACCCATTTGTGTTTTGTGAGAGAAAAACTGAAGCTGTGACCGTGCCGGAATGCTGAATATACCTCTGTGTTACATGTTCTGGTTGCAGTAGTATTATGTCTTGGTTTGTTGTGGTTGTGGGTTGTGACTGATATCAGCCCTTGGATCTGTTCAACTCCACAACTGGGCTCAGGGTTTTTTCAGATCCTGCTGGCTTTCTGGCGCTCCCTGCACAGTGATACCATCCCTTCTGAGCCCTTCTGTCACCCCTTGTGGTCAAACGGGTGATGATTTGCATGGAACTCCTCCACGGTGCTTCCAAATTCCCAGCAAACTAGGAAATGAGCCCAGGGACCCACCTGATATCTGTTAGGTGTGCTCACAAAGAAACACTTCATAAAGCCCTTTGCACTGATGCTGTTCAGTGTCACATCAGTCCAGGAGCTGCATCCAAAACGTGGCTGTTGGAAATTGTCTGAGTGTTGGTAAGAGATGTGTGTGTTCGTGGGATTGCCCCCTGATGGTTCAAACTGTGGGGTATCCTACACACTGCCCTGTGAGAAGTCCAGCAGACCACCACAGGACTTGAACTTCCAAACCAGCATTTCTATCTTTCAGCATTTGAATTGGTTTGGAAATGCTCGAGTGGAAAGTTCTCGAGACACTGAATCACTTTTGAGAACATTGTATGGTGTCACGGTGTTATCTAGATCAGTCAATATCCGTGATCAGTCAATATCCCTCCGGCCCCTGACAACTGGGAAGGGAAAAAGGAAAAGGGGTGGGGAGATGGGAGCTCAGCTCAGGGAAACAGAGAAGAGGCAACAATCTAAGGAGGAAAAATTACTTTATTAATTACAATCTAATTGAAATTGAGGCTAATAAATCAAGTGCCCCCAGTGGCACAGTGGTATAAGCTGCTGCTTGTGGCACTGGAGGGCCCGGGTTCGAATCCCCCCTGTGGCGCAGGGGTAGAAGTGCCACTTTGTTACGCAGGGGGCTCGAAACCCGGGAGTTGGACTCGATGATCTCTAAGGTCCCTTCCAACTCACACGATACTATGATACTATGATAAAATAAAAGAGAAAGAGAGAGGTTTCACACTCACTGCCAGGCAGTGAGAGAGAGAAAGCTAGCATCACTTCTGTGACGTGTTTCCCTCTCTGACCGTGAGGTCCTCTGGGACGTGTAGTTCTTCTCTGTGCTCCACATGATGCCATGATGCGGAACACCAATAACAAAGATTACAAAACCATGACAAGGACTAGAGATGTTCTGAGCAACTTTGCTGATGAGACCAAATGAGCAGGTGCTGCTGCCTCCACCGAGAGTGGAGAGGACTTGCAGAGAGATGTGGACAAGTCAGAGAAGTGGGTACCAGTTGGTACTAAGCACCAAGTGCATAAAGCATAACAAGAACAAGTGCCTGATTGTGCATCTGGGTAGGGTCAACCCTGGACACACATACTGACTGGATATGGGACACTGGAGAGTGGTGTGACTGAAAAGGATTGGTTGGCCAACATCAAATAGTAAATGAGTCAGCAGTGTGCCCAGGCATCCAGGAAGCTCAACGGTCCATTGGAGTGCATCAAGCAAGGCATTGCCTGCTGGGTGAGGGAAAGGATTGTCCCTCTCTGCTCTGCACTGCTGCAGCCTCACCTGGAGCACTGGGTGCAATTCTGGGCACCACAGAACATAAAGGACATCAAACTATGGGAGGGTGTGCAAAGGTGGGCACTGGAACTGAGAGATCTGAAGTTCAGAGTTACACTGGGATTGACTGCTTGTTCAGAATGGGCCCTTCTCACATCCCACATCCCATGATGAGACACAGAACACACACGGGACATGAACCTTACAGTGTCCCTGCAACCCATGCAGAGCCTGGGATCTTCTGTCCCCATGTCTTTCATTTAACATCATACAGACCTCCAACCCACTGCCCCAGGAAGGATCCTTAGTCAGCATGAGGTTCTCCCTACCAAGGGTCTGGGGATCAGGGCTTGGCCTGTCTGCTTTGCAAAGCAAAGGACTGGTTTCTCAGCATCAGAGCCACCATGCCAGTGCCTTTCACTGCCTGTAGTCATATCTTCCAATTATCTTCTCTAACAAGTCCCTTGGGAAGCTTGCCTGTTAATGTTCCTCAATGGGCCCATTAATACTCCAAGAAACTTCACTGTTACTTCTGACTTTGTCTTGTTGAGCACTTTGTGCAGTCTTCTCTCTGCACTGCACGTTGATGGACTCAGCATCAAATGCGCCCTGGGGCTCG